>NC_136906.1:25244747-25497625 GCF_949606895.1 Notothenia rossii
AAAATGCATGATCTGTTTGGTATTTTGAGCAGAACACATCATAGACATGTTTTGTATATATTTGTATATTATCTGAGACCCATAATATATGCCTAAACATAGCATGGTAGAGCTCTTTAAGTGTTTACAATTGAAACGTGAACCAGTACTTTCACATTACGGTGTTGTTTATTTGTCCGGTCTCCTTCTTGCAGGAAATCCCAATCGTGGGCTATGACACCTGGTTTAAGCTGGAGCCTCGATCGAGCACGTCTAAAGTTCAGGGAGAATGTCACCTGATTCTGAGCTGTTCACCAGTCAGGTTGGTGCTATTCAGACTACTGTATACTTCTGTACTTGCATGTGAAGGATAAGAATTGCAACGTTTTAATACTTGTTTTTTTCTTTCAGAGGGACACAGCTTTGTCTAAGAAAGACTCCAAATGTCTCCATTCACAAGAAACTGCTGAGTCAGATCGTGGAGTATGAGCATGCACATGTTAAGGTGGGTTTCAATGCAGCTATTCATTCAGAGCAACCTCTATAATAAAGGCAAAACTAACAATTTTAACATTATTTTAACATTTACTTAATTTATTAATAGTGTATTAGTTTTTGTTTAAATCTGGAAGCTATGTTCTTCTTCAGCAACATGTTTTTTATCATTATGTTTTTTTTACTTCTTCTTCTAAAGTAGAAACTTTATTCAGACATCAACAATTCTGCTCACAACTTTTAGAATGTATACCTTTTTAAACTCTCAGAAAGTATGCAACATTTTCAAGGGATCATTTCCTCGTTCAAAATTTGTGAAATATTCAGTATTAAAAGATGTGCACACTTATTACCATTCAAACCCTACAATGCTCCACATATTTTAGACATTAATGGTATGATTCAACTTTTAAAGCCAGCAATTCAATGTAGCATCTTTTATATAAATATATATATATATATAAATATTCCACAGGTAATATACACATTTGTATTTCAAATTCATCAAATCAAACCCATTGCCACTGTTTCAACTGTGCTTCAGCTTTCAGCGTCCAGCTTCCACAACAATATTTCCGCCTTCTCTTTTTTCTTGTTGAGTAGAAACAGATTTGTCTTGAACTGTCATGATAATCGTCCTCATATTTCCAGAGAGAGCCCGTACAATTGGAACGGGCATGTCTGTCCTCCAGCATGGACCGTGCTGACTCACCATGCTGTGCAAACTGATCTCTCCCCCCTGCAGCAGGCCATTATGTGAGTAATAAAGGAATATATATTGATCAAATTATAATAAAAAACCCTTAAGCATCAGGTGAAAGTGCATGTTTTTTTGTGGTGGCAGTCGCTGGCAGTGCTACAGCAGCCACCATCGGACGCAGAGGGGTGTGCTACTCCCTGCTGCTGCGCCTCCTGAGGACCATCGATGCCGAGTGGGACCCCGTCGCTGTGAGGGGAAGACCTGGTATGTGTTCACTGTCAGTCAGGGGAGAAAACTAAGCCTTTCATCAACTGGAAACAGGACCGAATCCTGAGAATAAAGTCTGAATCCTGAGATAAAAGTCTAGATAAACTTCCCTTTTCAAAAAATATGTGGAACTCACCCTCTACTGTACATTTGAATTAAGACTAAAGTTATAAATAAATAACCTTGGTATGTTCTTGGACCTAAAGCGGCTAACCAAACATCCTTCTTTTCATGCGCAGTTTTTATGTGGGCTATTTTGCTTCAATAACATATCTTCTTTCAGACTGGTGGAGAGAAAACATCCAATATTCACAATTGGCTCTTTATTTTTCTGACTTTTTCAATGCTAATGTATATTTTCTTTAGATTCCATCTGAAAAGTTTAGCTTCAGATAATGCCACATTTGAATATTTTAAACATACAACGGGTTGTCTTCTTGATGTAAGTAATCAACTGAGGAATTCATGGAGATTTATTTTCATTAACACTTGTCATGTCTAGTGTATCTTCCTAAATAAAGAGTAGCATACAGAGAACTTAGTGCCAATAAAGCGTTGCACACAGAACATACAGCCCATCACCTATCATCATCTGGAAACAGTCACCTCATTAGCTCTTCACTGACATGCATCAGGGTTTTTGGTCCAGCCAAAAATGTGTGACAGCCGCTGTGCCGCTCTAATTGAGTGGCTAATTGAGGGCCTCTCTAACTGAGGGCCTTCCTGTGTCCAGGAGCGGCAGCTATCAGACAGCTTCAGGCTGTACACTGAGCACTGCCTGTGCCTGATGAAGAACATGCGGCAGGTCTTCCCCTGCACAAGTTCCGCTGCCATCACACGCTACGAACTCATGCTGAGGTAAAGTCACACTGCCATCCAACACCCGCCTTCACACATACTTCAACCAGGCACTCACACTCTGCGTTGGGTTTCCTACTCAAACAGAAATATCTTAATCATTGCTCATTACACATTTCTAAATGTTATTGTATATAACAAAGTAATATTTTTGTAGCAACTTCTTGTCATAAGCAACAACCTCAATATGTTTACTTTACATGACACATTACTCTCTTTATGATATGATGCTTGCGTTTGACTGGTAAAGACAGTGCCATGTACAGCCATGAAATATGAAAGCAATACCTTTCAGAGCATGAATATGTCCAGCAAATTGAAGATCATTTATTTATATATAATATTTATTTATAACTTTATTGAACAACATTTTATCAGACATCAGAAAAAGGCACCTCTCACCAATGTTCATATACTCAAATCAAACATATGAACAGAAAACCGAAAAAAAATAGTAAAAGCACAAAAGTGGTCAGGAATGAACGTGCTTAGAAATTTGGCTTTTCTTGTTTTGCAACATGTAATCGATATTTTGTATAGTTTCATTTGATCAGGAAAACCACTTAACACTGGTGAGGAACCAACATTTGTGAATGAAATACTTAGCTAAAATAATGAAATGATTACTGTTTCCCAATTGAAGGCCAAGTTTTATATTAGCATATGTTATGTCATTATAGTTTAGCAAATCCTAGAAAGAATCCCAACATATTTTATTTATATAACAGGAAAAGAAAAGATGTTAGTGTTTCAAAGTCTGAGTTACAAAAGGTACATATTTTTATTTTTATTTAAATAAAAATGGAATCTGTAGTGTAAGAGATTATTGTTTTTATATATAGAGAGATTTTGTTGGGGCTTGTGGAACGTTATGCTTGATCAAATCACATAATCATAACCATCCATGCTTTGGAGAACATGAATACCCACAGTGAGTTTCATGGAAACCCTGGCTTCTATTTTAGACACATTGTAAGCTCCCAATGTGTTGGCCATTAAGAAATATTAACCAGAGAGCTCACATATCCATTAAATCATGAAAAGCTACCCATTGGAAGACCATGGGTATCTGTGCTAAATGTATTAGCATGATTGATATAGCAGAAATATTATAAGTCTTAGACAGACAGATAGACTGAAGCAGAGAAATTCTCCAAACTAGGAACTCTGTTCAACATGCATTACTGTCAACTAATTATTCTGAGTTCATGTTGCGATGTCAGACTTATTTTAAGGAGACAGTAAGAAGTCCAGCTCTGCCTAGTTATCACAACACCTCAAGGGACATCTTTTTCTACACCTCTCAGAAACACACACACACACACACACACACACACACACACACACACACACACACACACACACACACACACACACACACACACACACACACACACACACACACACACACACACACACACACACACAGACACACACAGACACACATATACACACATATACACACATATACACACACACACACACACACACACACATATACACACATATACACACATATATACACATACACACACACACACACATACACACACACACACACACACATATACACACATATATACACATATATACACATACACACACACACACACACACATATACGCACACACACACACACACACAGAGTGACTCATCTAAAAGTTATGGCTGAATCTCTCTTCTCCTGCAGAGACCACGCAGGATCCCGCATAAAAATAGAGTGGAAGCTTTCGTCCTTGTTTGATATTTCATATCGTATGAATAATATGATTTGAAACCAGCACCTGAAATCAGTGTTGTGTTGTAATAGTCTTTTTCCTGTTTGTGAATGCCAGGGGGATTGGCTACATGCAGAACATGCAGGCGTTTAAAACTGTGTGTCCTCTTCGTAATGATCTGCAATTGGACATCACCACCGCTGCCAAGGTAACAGGCATAATAATAAAAACACATTTACAGCAGGTTCACTCAGAGGTGGAGGTAATGACCACTCGAGGGGCTGTGCTGTAAATGAATGGCTTGAATTAGAGGTCCATGTGAAATAAGTATGTGATCCCTTGCAGATTTTGTAAGTTTGCCCACTTACAAAGAAATTAACAGTCTATGATTTTAATGATAAGTTTATTTTAACAGTGAGAGTAAGAATATCAAAAAGAAACTGATAATAGGATTACTTTCTTAAAGGAAGAGGACTTATGTAACCGGTCTTTGGGAGCCAGAATTCTTGTTTGTTGCAAGGGGATCAAATACTTATTTCCCATAGTTAAATGCACATTTTAATCTTTTATATAATGTCCATTTCTGGATATTTCTTATTGATATTCTTATTCTCATTATTAACATAAGCCTACCATTACAATTATAGACTGTTCATTTCTTTGTAAGTGGGTACACTTATAAAGTCGGCAATGGATCAAATACTTATTTCCTTCACTGTACATGTTTGTATTCCACCAAAGCAGTATGCACATGAAGACAAATAGATGGTTATGTTGCACATTTCTACCAACAGCAGGGCACCTATTAATTAACTCAATGATTCTCTTTTAATTTGTGCAATTATTCCAACAGAAAGGGACCGTGGAGTGGTACGAGAGCTTAATTGCGCGATATAAGCCAGAGGATGGGGTACGTTTGTTCTGATGAACAGAAATCACTTCTAACAGTGACTTGTCTTGAGAATTAATATCCATGATGTTTTTGTTTTGGAAACGCAGACTCTGGAGGAGCAGCTGAAGAAGCTGGTTCAGGTGGTCGATGCCGCGTGTGCGGACGTGCAGAGGAGCCAGAACATTTACAACACAATGTTCTCCAGGTCAATATCAACACTCTACATCAAGGGTGTACAAACCTTTTTCACTGAGGGCCACATACAGAATAATATACAAAGGTCTGGGCCACTCACTAGAGGTATATTGCCTCATAAGTTCAGTTATACTGTAAGTTAGCAACATCAATCAAATGTCGGTAAATGATGATTGTGAGTGTTGGCAGATCATCCCTTAAAACAGAAGCCTCAGATTGATTATGATAAGTAGAAATAGGAAGGGTGTATTTCAATCTTGTTATGTAAATAAGTCATTGTTTTTTTTTCTTATCAACTACGATATGTTAGAAAATGTTTCCAACTTTAATTGACTGAATGTATTTGAAAAGTGGTCTTATTAACACATGAATACTACTGTGTAATATATTTGTACATTTATATTTAAGAAGTATAATATAATACCAGCACAAGTTTCATTTGTTGGCCATATTCCATTATACTTTTTTAATTTGCAGAGGGCCGATTCAAAATGGTCCGCGGGCCGTAGTTTGTTCACCCCTGCTCTACAACTTATCCACTTAAGGATAATGCAGAAATCCAATGCTATCTGGCACAGAAACAGACATTTGATTAAGTATTTGTTGTACTGATTCCATTTATTCTTTGTCCTTGCAGTGCGGTGAAAGTAGATTTCTTCAGCATTTCATACAGGCAGCTGGAGAAACAGGTTTGTCATTAAGAAGTCCTTGTAGTAGTAGTTTTACACAACCTGGGCGAGTCATGCAGCGTTGTTGTTGTTGGGGTTTAAACAGGTGCTTGAACAAATGATTTGATGCTTCAGGTTGCCGATGATGTGAACGTAGCGATGGAGCGTGTCTGTGGTACTCTGGAGCAGGAGAGCTCCAAACTGACGCAGACAATGGGAGAGACCATCTTTGAGCTCTTCATGTCCTTGAAAATCCTCAAAGGCTTTCGGGAGTTTCTGACTCTCAAGTAAGTTAGACTCTCATGACAATAAATATAGCAGCGCTAAAAGCTCTCAGCGGTGGTTATTCGATTTAAATGTCAGCAAGAAGATGAGAATTCAACCTTCTCCCACTTCCTTCTGCTTTGTATTTATTACAAATAAATATATTATATAATAATATAATATATTTTCTTACAGGGATGCTAAAATGTTGGCCTTGACTGGCTTTCATAACTGGTTCAAGTCCTCCATTCATAAGTGGCTGCAGATCATCCATGACCGATCTTGTGACAGAATTCGTAAAGCAGTGGAAATGGACAAGGTGAGAGACCATCCCAATACACTATCATTTAGTTGTAAGCTGATACGAGGGCACATTCTAAGGTTATTGTATTTAATTATTTATATATACAGTATATCTAAAGAGTATACAGAATCTAAAATATTTATCCTTATTCATACTTAATATGGTTCGGGCTGTCAATCGATTAAAATATTTAATCGCGATTAATCGCAAATGAATCGCAAATTTTTTATCTGTTCTAAATGTACCTAAGAGGAATATTTTTCAAGTTTTTAATACTCTTATCAACATAAGAGTGGACAAATATGCTTTATGCAAATGTTTATTATCATTTGAACAATGAGAAATATTCTCATGAATATTAAACACAACAACCTCTGAACATTACAAATATTCGCCTCAATTCAACCTGGAACCTCTCTCATACAATAATACAATGCTGTGTGTGTGTGTGTGTGTGTGTGTGTGTGTGTGTGTGTGTGTGTGTGTGTGTGTGTGTGTGTGTGTGTGTGTGTGTGTGTGTGTGTGTGTGTGTGTGTGTGTGTGTGTGTGTGTGTGTGTGTGTGTGTGTGTGTGTGTGTGTGTGTGTGTGTGTGTGTGTGTGTGTGTGTGTGTGTGTGTGTGTGTGTGTGTGTGTGTGTGTGTGTGTGATGGATCGTTGGAGCTATGAGCAACTCAAGGCTTATGCTCGAACGGGAGCTGCCTGGACGCTGCAATCATGTTGCACTCTCCGTGCTGAGTGTGCTGACTTTTCGTACAATGTCCCACTGTCTGGCTACCTGCATAAAGTCAAGTGCTCGGCGCAGTTGTCGGCGAAATGTCGCTCCTCTGTTTTCATTTAAACAGCTCCTTGTATCCGTTAGTGCAGCTAGCTAGCACCAGATGCTAACAACAACAATACACGTAAGGTCTCTTTCTCGATCGCTCGGGCCACACATAAACACACCCTCCCGGTCCTCCCGATGGCCAGTCGGTGAGCGTGGAAGTGTGGTTTGCCGCAAGCGGACGGCAGGAGCGGGGCTGTCAGCATCAGCTTGTAGATGGTATTTTAAACTCGATGCGCTCTGAAACTACGGGGCGGCCGAGGACAAAAAATACACATGCGTTAATCGCGTTAAAATAATTAGTGGCGTTACTTTTTTGTTGCGTTAACGTTATTAACGCGTTAACTTGACAGCCCTAATGGTTATATAACGAGTAATCATTGGTATTGTTCTGGTTTGTTTGTTTTTAAGAAATGTAGAGATTACTATAGTTTCTAAATATTTTGATGTTGTGACTAAAGCAATCCCAAAGTGTGTTGTAATGGATATCTATGGAGGTGGCTGTGGCTTAAATTGTCATCTGTCGTTCAGAAGTAGAGTGGTTCGATCCCAGCCCCTGCAGTATCATGTCAAAGTGTCCTTGTGCAAGCTATTGAAGCCTAAGTAGATACTACCAATCCTAGCCCTTTATTTACAATTCATACAGGTGAATAAACTACTGAAAAATTCTCAGTGGCGAACCGTGTCTACCACAACTGGACCTTCTGTAGACACACACACCCGCCGCCGCCGCCACCGCCCCCCACCCCCGGCATTATAATGTCCGTCTTTTCACTGAATTGTCGTCTTGAAAAGGGTACTCACAAAAATTCCGCAACAACTTCATCTTCACCTGTTGCACTTGTCATTTCAATGTTAAAAACAATAAAACGACATGAATTGCTTCGTCGCATTCGTCTGGATCCTCTGGCCGTTTCTCAATCGCGAGGATGCTTGCTTGGTAGCACATATCTTCCGAGTCACTTGCTTCAGAAGCTAGGCAAGAATCCTTCCTGGCATTCAGATAATGAAGAGTGGAACAGGCTAGCAAGTGTGCAGGTGTGAGTCATATGAGAGGCCCCGCCTTACATTTTCCGCCACAGATTTGGGGAAATTGGTCCGTGCGCAAAGCATTGTGGGGATTTGAAGGACGCAATGTCTACCCATGTGCAGCCTCAAAATTACCCCCCAAACCAAGGACGCGGCCTCGGTGGTATTCCAAGTATGCTGGAGTTTGGAACAGTCCTTCGGCGGTACTCAATGACGTAGTATCCTTGAAATATTGGCTTGGAAGCCAGTTTCCTCGAGATTGAGAAACGGCCTCTGTCTCGAGCCAGTGAAATAGCGAGCCTTCTAGAGTACCCTGGAACCGAGGGAAACTCTGAAAGAATACGCCCATTGGCTACAAATCAATATGATTGGTTGATCAAACTGTCAGTCCAAACGTACGCTCTCGTTCTGTGCAATGGCCAGGGCATTCTATCAAGGATGTAGAATACCTTGGTTGAAGGATATTCTAACCAGAGACCCAGAACAAGATCTGATTGGTTGCTTTTTTTTCTAACACAAAACCACTGAGTGTTTCAGGGTATTCTCTGAATACCTTGAAGGCCCTGACGGTTCGCCACTGCAAATTCTTCAAAACACCAAAGCGTTTTAACTATTTATTAAAGGGGCCCTCTTATGCTCATTGTGTGTGTGGAAGAGAAACTCCCTCTGGAGGGAATTTGGGATTTTACCCTTTGAAGACCTTTTACTGTACATATAAAATTATATTATTATAACACATTACAGGAAAGGGATAACCCCAAAAAGCACAATAGGGCCCCTTTAACAGTTTGTACATGTGTTCAAATCATACCCTGGTTAAAATGTGTTTAGTACTTACTACAGATAAAGCAGTGGCGAACCGTCAGGGCCTTCAAGGTATTCACTGAGATACAGTATATCATAATGTATGAGATTACAACTACTGCTTGCAAATATATTCATAAAATAATGAAATAAACGTTTTTAGAGCTGCTTTTAGTAATGTATTAGTGAGACAATTTGTTGCATACATTAATCATCTGGAGATGTGGTCCACAAAGTGCTATTCACACACTATGAATCAATCATCATCAATCAATCAATGTTTATTTATATAGCCCAATATCACAAATGTTACATTTGTCTCAGTGGACTTCACAGTTTGTACAGAATATCAGTATGACAACACGACACCCTCTGTCCTTCAGTAGCGTGGCGTGGGGAAAAAATTAGGGGAAGCCAATAATACGTCCTTTCTTTTGGGGTGGGGGGGGGGGTGTGGTGGTCAATGTAATAACGTAACCAGATGAGTGATTACAGCTCCCGGTATCATTTTACACACATTTGTATCATACAGATGCAGGACTTACACACGCCTGTTATCTGACCGACAGGTCCGCACGCACTCTCCAGCCGAAACTCTAATAAGCATTCATTCACAAACTAAATCAGGAGACCTTTAACGTTTTACGTCCGGTTCGCTCCTTTGTTCCTCACTGTACACAGCTCCAGTTTGGGCATTGGCCTGTCATCAGATTGTATTTGTTGTTGCTGCTGCAGCGGAAGTTTAATACAATTATTTTTGATTAAATACTCCAAATCTCCACCCTCCATAATTGCACTTGCTTCAGTTGCTTGCTACTTTCTAACGGCGGTGAGAGTGGTGCAGTGACGCTATCTATCTTCTATCGATTAGATTTAAGATTCGAAAATGATAAAAGTAGGGTAGACATGTGGATATTATCCGACTGAACAAAATGTGCATTTACCTAATAGGTTCGTTTTCCACTGACCTTTTTTCGAGCTATTTTCCAAAATCCTATGGAGAAATCCCATTGCTATTTTGTCGAAGGAAACCAAGCGCAGCTTACTTCCGCTTTTCGGGACGCGTCACTGCACCACTAAGTTGATGCGATTTGATTGGATTGTGAGGCAAGGGAAGCCAGCCGCCTCTGGCTTCCCTTGGCATGGCCCTGACCAGTCACAGGTTGGCAGGGACATGACGTGAGCCTCATCTGATTGGTCAATCCCTCAATTCTTTTTCACCAAGGGAAGCACATTTCGGCTGGCCTCCTCTCGCAACAGAGAGTGCAATCTACTGTTTCACCATAACATCTAGAGGGGCGCTGTTTCACTCTTTGTAAAATACTCAATGAGAATGGGGGAGAGACGAGCCAGCAGCAACACACAACAAAGAATTTCCGAAACTAAACAAAGTGTTTTTATTTATTTATTAAAATTATAACTACAATCCGAAAAAACAGGGGAAGCCTGGCTTCCCTTGGCCTCCAGGAGAAAACGCCACTGCTGTCCTTAGACCCTCACATCGTACAAGGAAAAAATTCCAGAGAAAAACCCACAGTTTAAAGGAAAAAATGGGAGAAACCTCAGGGAGAGCAACAGAGGAGGGATCCCTCTCCCAGGACGGACAGACGTGCAATAGATGCCATGTGTAAATCGAAAAGATAATACATTTACTACATAGGTCGACCAAATGTTTGGAAATGAATGTGTCTATAATAAGAAGATGGATCCACGAGGATGTCAACAATCCTGTGGGAGCCATCAGGGAAGTAGTATGATGAGTCAGGCAGGAACGCAGAGACCGGTTCAGCCACGACTCGAAGTCCAGGACTCAGATCCAGAACTCAGGATAGAGGATCCAGGACACAGGACCGCAGCAACAGGATCAGCCACGACTCAAGATCCCGGTGTGTATATATGGACACAAAAAAGAGATTTGGGGGAAGCAGGGTTATACGGAACATGAGAGTACACAGGCACAAACAGGAAGGAGTAAGGTGCCCCCCCCCACCCCCAATAGTCCAAGCCTATAGCAGCTAAACTAACATGTCCACATACATGCACTCCCTTAGGATAGGTTGAGGGAAAAGGGTAGTGTGAGCCTCTCCGCTCACACAGGGTTCAAATAGGGACGGAAAGAGCCAGCTGTTTGATCACAGGCGTTTATTAGCTCAAAACAAAGTATACACGGGTCTCAAACGTGGCCCGTGTGGGAACCTTCACAGGTCCTTTGGCGACCTTCCAGGATCCCGCCTACTGCAAAAAACAAAACAGAACCAGGTTACGACATGCACTGATTACCTGATTCCGATCAGCTGTCTGGCCTCCTTCACTCCAGCAGATGGCGCCCTAACCACACCCTGCTGCCACATACCCCCACCGCCCGACAAGCAAGCTGATGTAACGTCAGATACCACCGATTGATCCGAGCGTTGGCATCCTTCATGCGGTGGAGCCACTGGAGCGGGGCATGGTCTGACCAGAGGGTGAAAGGGCTCCCCAGGAGATAGTACCGCAGGGCGCCGGCCGCCCACCGTATGGCGAGGCTATCCTTTTCCATCGTACTGTAGTTCACCTCCCTCTGGGCGAGCTTACGGCTAATGTACAGTACGGGGTGGTCAACCCCCTCTACTTGCTGGGACAAAACGGCCCCCACCCCACTGTTCGAGGCGTCGGTCTGCAACACAAAAGGGAGAGAGAAGTCAGGAGAATACAGAAGCGGCTTACCACAGAGGGCTTTTTTAACCCTCTCAAACGCCAGCTGACACCGCTCCGTCCACTGGACCGGATCTGAAGCACCCTTTCGGGTCAGGTCGGTCAGGGGACTGGTCAGCTCCGAAAAGGACGGGATAAACCACCTGTAGTAGCCGGCCAGCCCCATGAAACTCCTGACCTCTTTTTTCGTCTTGGGCGCCAGACAGGCTGAAATGGCGGTTGTTTTCTCTATCTTTGGCCGCACCTGCCCGCCACCCAAGTGGTACCCCAGATACCGTACCTCCCTCCGTCCAACCGCACACTTCTTCGGGTTGGCCGTGAGCCCCGCCTGCCTCAGGGACTCGAGCACTGCCCCCACCTGCTGCATATGCTGCTCCCATGTCTCACTGTGAATGAAGACATGATCCAAGTAAGCAGCAGCATATGCAGAGTGGGGACGCAGCACCCGGTCCATGAGCCGCTGGAAGGTGGCTGGAGCTCCGAACAACCTGAAAGGAAGTGTGATGAATTGGTATAAACCATACGTAGTGGAGAAGGCCGTTTTTTCCTTAGACTCTGGAGAAAGGGGAATCTGCCAATAGCCCTTGGTTAAATCCAGCGGCGTGTAAAAGCGAGCAGTGCCGAGTCGATCCAGGAGTTCGTCGACCCGGGGCATTGGATAAGCATCGAATTTGGACACCTCGTTCACTCTGCAGTAGTCCACAAAGAACCGGATTGACCCGTCAGACTTACGTACCAGCACGACGGGGCAACACCAGTCACTGGTGGACTCTTCTATCACTCCCATCTCTAGCATAGCCTGAAGCTCCGCCTGAAAAATGTTCCTCTTGTGTTCAGGCAGCCGATAGGGCCGTGAACGAATGGCCATGCCCGGGGGCGTTTCTATGCGGTGGTGTATGAGAGAGGTGCGCCCTGGCAGCGGAGAGAACACGTCGGCAAACTGCCTTTGCAACGAAGCAACGTCTGCTCTCTGGCCCGGTGAGAGATTGTCGCCACAACAGACCAGGGCTAATTTGTTGCTTTTAATGACCTCCGGTCCCAACTCATCTCTCTCAATCACTGTGGTGGCCAGAGAAACAGACTCCACCTCGCTCCATGCTTTCAGGAGGTTAAGGTGGTACATCTGTGTTGCTCCCCCCCTGTCAGAACGCACCACCTCATAATCTACGTCCCCCACTCGTCGTGTGACCACGTAGGGTCCTTGCCACTTGGCGAGTAGTTTAGAGCTAGAGGATGGGAGTAATACAAGCATTTTATTTCCTGTAAAAATTGTCTCAGTTTCGACCCTCTGTTGTACAGGCGCTGCTGACGTTCCTGAGCCTGGAGCAAATTCTCCCGTGATATCTGCCCCAGTGAGTGGAGTTTTGCTCGCAGGTCCATAACGTACTGTATTTCATTTTTACTGGTGCTTGGACCCTCCTCTCAGTTTTCCTTAACTAGGTCCAAAACACCCCGGGGCTTCCTACCAAATAACAACTCAAAGGGAGAAAATCCCGTGGAGGACTGGGGCACCACCCGCACTGCAAACAACAGAGGATCTAGCCATTTATCCCAATTACGACTATCTTCGTGAACGAACTTACGAACCATGTTCTTTAGTGTTTTATTAAACCTTTCCACCAGGCCGTCGGTCTGCGGATGGTAAACACTAGTCCGTATTGAGTGGACGCCCAATAGTTCATCCAGCTCGCGGAGTGTGCGTGACATAAACTGTGTGCCCTGGTCAGTCAGGATCTCTTTCGGGATCCCAACTCGGAAGATAATGTGAAACAGTGCCTGCGCGACGCACTTTGCAGAGATATTACGCAGCGGCACTGCCTGGATATCGCGTTGCATAATCCACAAGGAATAGTACAAAGCGATATCCCCGTGCACTCTGTTCTAATGGCCCGATGAGGTCCATACCAACTCTCTCAAAAGACACCTCAATCAATGGTAACGGACGCAAAGGTGCTCTGGGAATGGCCGGCGGGTTAACCAGCTGACATTCACGGCAAGATGCACACCACCGCTTCACATCTGCGCGAATGCCCGGCCAATAAAATCGGGCCATTATCCGGTGTAGTGATTTGTCCTACCCGAGGTGACCTGACATGGGGTTATAATGAGCTGCCTGGAAAACTATTTCCCGACGGCTTTTTGGCACCAACAACTGGGTATTTATCTCTCCTGTCTGTGTGTCATGGCTTACACGATACAGCCTGTCCCTAACCACCCTAAAGTGTGGGTGAGTGAGTGCTACGTTTGGGTGTAGCTGGGAGCCAGCAATACTCACCACCTGGCCGAAGGCGTGCTGAAGGGTCTCGTCCCTCGACTTTTCGAGAGGGAAATCCTCCACGGGAAACACCAGCGGGTCCAGAGGGACCTCCGCGGCCCCCTCCGTGTCCGTTTCCCCCTCGACGTCGTCAGCCGCCTCCGACTCTCCACTAAACACAGCACACAAGTGTCCGTTTCCCCCTCGACGTCGTCAGCCGCCTCCGACTCTCCACTAAACACAGCACACAACTCACATTTCCCTGCCGTCCGTGAACGCACCCCCATAGCCCCTGCTAGCTTAGCAAACCCCGGCCAATTCGTTCCCAAAATTAGAGGGTGCGTAAGGCGAGTGCTAACTCCAGCCCTGACTATGCTTTTTCCCCTTGTAAGAAATTTCCAGCGTCACCTCCGGGTACTGGTGAATATCCCCATGCACACACCTCACCTTCACCCACGATGCTTCAATCAATGCCCCAGGCCGAACCAAGTGCTGATGGATCATCCTCTGATTACAGCCTGTGTCCATCAGAGCCTGGTGTGTACCCCCTGTATACATACCGGTATACGGTACGTCCCTTCCAAATCGGGGGAGGCAACTGGCGGTCCCGCAACCCGAACCATTTGTCCGACCTCAATGAGAGGACACTCCCGTCGGAAGTGGCCGGGCTGCCCGCACCGCCAGCAATCCTGCCTTGACGTCTGAGGAGTCCCCCGTGGTGCCGGACGACCAGAAGCGTAGGCCGGACCCTGCGGAGAGATAGAAACAGGAGGGTAAGGTAGGGCTTGGGGGAAAAGTGTCGGGGCTGCGGCGTTGGGGCCGTGTGGTGGTGGGGAGGGAAGGGCAGCTGCTCCAGGAAACCTCCTCCTCGGGGCTGGGACGGGTCTGCCCGCTGAGACGGCTGGTGGTCGGGGCTCCTCTTTCATGCTCCGCCGGGGAAGCGAGAGGTGGTCCTCCGCGAGGACGACGGCTGCTTCCAGGTTGGCGGGGCGATGGCACTCGACCAAACTCGCCGTCGAAGATGGCAGGCCGGCGATTAACTGCTCTAGCGCCACCTGCCCGACGACTTCCTCATCGGTGCGCACCCCCGGCTGGAGCCAGCGGCTCGCTGCATCCAGAAGCCGCTGCGCGTAGGAGAAGGGGCGGTCAGCGTCCTCGAAGGGGAGGGCCCGGAACCGGCGGCAATGTCCCTCTGGCGTGCTGCCAAGCCGGTCCGGGATGGCACATGCCGAGAGGCTGCTGGCAGGCTGTGGGCGGCTAGCTGTGCACCCCCAGATAGCAGAGGCAAAAGCCGCGCTGCCCACTCCTCGTCCGGCCACCCGCACGCCCTCAAAGTGCTCAGTGCTCTCAAAGTTGTCCAGGTATGCCTCCGGATCGTACTCTGCCGTCAATTTCTGGAGGGCAATTGAAGGCGGTCGGGCCGGGTTGGTAGCGGGATCGGCCTCCCAAGCGGCCGGACGCTGCAGCAGCTCCCGTAGGAGATCCCGTTCCTCGCGCTGGCTCGAGGCGATCCCGAGCAGAGCCTCGCTCTGCTGTCGCTGTAATGCTGTGGTGGTCTCCTGCATGTGGGCGAGACATTGGAGGGCCTGACCCAGCGGAGCTTCTTCTTCGACATGATGTCCCTGTTAAGGTGCCACTGTGAGCCTCTCCGCTCACACAGGGTTCAAATAGTGACGGAAAGAGCAGGTTGTTTGATCACAGGCGTTTATTAGCTCCAAACCATAGACTGTATATATAAATGGACGTAGTGTCCGTGACGTCACCAATAGGATTCTGCAGAGTTGCCGAGAAGCCCTTAGTAGGCGGAGTCGGCCACTAATGGCTTGACAGCGACGTCAGAGTCTAATCCCGCCTGCTCCAAATAAGGGCAAAGAGGCGGAGCCGAGGCGGGACCTGCTGCCTCCGAACTGGAAGTAAACAGAGCTAGCTCAGGCTAAGAAGCTAAGCTAACATGAAATACATGCATACCAAGTTACTGCTAACAGTGTAGTTCCCCTATATAAACGTTACATTCATAATCAAATGAGACAATCTGCAAGAGAATTAGCTATATTTTGTTATTCTTAATGCTTGTCATTCACACGTTAAGAAAAGAAGTAGCGATACATAGCAGAACAATTGTGGCGATGTTCAATTTAATAAGCCTTGTTCAACATAATTTATTTAGCTAATACTACAGCAGGCGAACCAAGTCTGTGTTTCGCTGCATTCCTTGATCTCCAGTTATAACGACGGACTCCATCGCCCGGACCTAACGGAGCCGCAGTGGGCTAGCTACGGGACGCCGGCTTGAGCTAGCCCCCTGCGGCTCCGTTAGCTCCGGCGGCCACCACTGGGATAATTGGGTCCCCTATTAACATTTGCTCCTGTTTAGCATTATGGTAACGGACGCAAAGGTGCTCTGGGAATGGCCGGCGGGTTAACCAGCTGACATTCACGGCAAGATGCACACCACCGCTTCACATCTGCGCGAATGCCCGGCCAATAAAATCGGGCCATTATCCGGTGTAGTGATTTGTCCTACCCGAGGTGACCTGACATGGGGTTATAATGAGCTGCCTGGAAAACTATTTCCCGACGGCTTTTTGGCACCAACAACTGGGTATTTATCTCTCCTGTCTGTGTGTCATGGCTTACACGATACAGCCTGTCCCTAACCACCCTAAAGTGTGGGTGAGTGAGTGCTACGTTTGGGTGTAGCTGGGAGCCAGCAATACTCACCACCTGGCCGAAGGCGTGCTGAAGGGTCTCGTCCCTCGACTTTTCGAGAGGGAAATCCTCCACGGGAAACACCAGCGGGTCCAGAGGGACCTCCGCGGCCCCCTCCGTGTCCGTTTCCCCCTCGACGTCGTCAGCCGCCTCCGACTCTCCACTAAACACAGCACACAAGTGTCCGTTTCCCCCTCGACGTCGTCAGCCGCCTCCGACTCTCCACTAAACACAGCACACAACTCACATTTCCCTGCCGTCCGTGAACGCACCCCCATAGCCCCTGCTAGCTTAGCAAACCCCGGCCAATTCGTTCCCAAAATTAGAGGGTGCGTAAGGCGAGTGCTAACTCCAGCCCTGACTATGCTTTTTCCCCTTGTAAGAAATTTCCAGCGTCACCTCCGGGTACTGGTGAATATCCCCATGCACACACCTCACCTTCACCCACGATGCTTCAATCAATGCCCCAGGCCGAACCAAGTGCTGATGGATCATCCTCTGATTACAGCCTGTGTCCATCAGAGCCTGGTGTGTACCCCCTGTATACATACCGGTATACGGTACGTCCCTTCCAAATCGGGGGAGGCAACTGGCGGTCCCGCAACCCGAACCATTTGTCCGACCTCAATGAGAGGACACTCCCGTCGGAAGTGGCCGGGCTGCCCGCACCGCCAGCAATCCTGCCTTGACGTCTGAGGAGTCCCCCGTGGTGCCGGACGACCAGAAGCGTAGGCCGGACCCTGCGGAGAGATAGAAACAGGAGGGTAAGGTAGGGCTTGGGGGAAAAGTGTCGGGGCTGCGGCGTTGGGGCCGTGTGGTGGTGGGGAGGGAAGGGCAGCTGCTCCAGGAAACCTCCTCCTCGGGGCTGGGACGGGTCTGCCCGCTGAGACGGCTGGTGGTCGGGGCTCCTCTTTCATGCTCCGCCGGGGAAGCGAGAGGTGGTCCTCCGCGAGGACGATGGCTGCTTCCAGGTTGGCGGGGCGATGGCACTCGACCAAACTCGCCGTCGAAGATGGCAGGCCGGCGATTAACTGCTCTAGCGCCACCTGCCCGACGACTTCCTCATCGGTGCGCACCCCCGGCTGGAGCCAGCGGCTCGCTGCATCCAGAAGCCGCTGCGCGTAGGAGAAGGGGCGGTCAGCGTCCTCGAAGGGGAGGGCCCGGAACCGGCGGCAATGTCCCTCTGGCGTGCTGCCAAGCCGGTCCGGGATGGCACATGCCGAGAGGCTGCTGGCAGGCTGTGGGCGGCTAGCTGTGCACCCCCAGATAGCAGAGGCAAAAGCCGCGCTGCCCACTCCTCGTCCGGCCACCCGCACGCCCTCAAAGTGCTCAGTGCTCTCAAAGTTGTCCAGGTATGCCTCCGGATCGTACTCTGCCGTCAATTTCTGGAGGGCAATTGAAGGCGGTCGGGCCGGGTTGGTAGCGGGATCGGCCTCCCAAGCGGCCGGACGACGCTGCAGCAGCTCCCGTAGGAGATCCCGTTCCTCGCGCTGGCTCGAGGCGATCCCGAGCAGAGCCTCGCTCTGCTGTCGCTGTAATGCTGTGGTGGTCTCCTGCATGTGGGCGAGACATTGGAGGGCCTGACCCAGCGGAGCTTCTTCTTCGACATGATGTCCCTGTTAAGGTGCCACTGTGAGCCTCTCCGCTCACACAGGGTTCAAATAGTGACGGAAAGAGCAGGTTGTTTGATCACAGGCGTTTATTAGCTCCAAACCATAGACTGTATATATAAATGGACGTAGTGTCCGTGACGTCACCCATAGGATTCTGAGTTGCCGAGAAGCCCTTAGTAGGCGGAGTCGGCCACTAATGGCTTGACAGCGACGTCAGAGTCTAATCCCGCCTGCTCCAAATAAGGGCAAAGAGGCGGAGCCGAGGCGGGACCTGCTGCCTCCGAACTGGAAGTAAACAGAGCTAGCTCAGGCTAAGAAGCTAAGCTAACATGAAATACATGCATACCAAGTTACTGCTAACAGTGTAGTTCCCCTATATAAACGTTACATTCATAATCAAATGAGACAATCTGCAAGAGAATTAGCTATATTTTGTTATTCTTAATGCTTGTCATTCACACGTTAAGAAAAGAAGTAGCGATACATAGCAGAACAATTGTGGCGATGTTCAATTTAATAAGCCTTGTTCAACATAATTTATTTAGCTAATACTACAGCAGGCGAACCAAGTCTGCGTTTCGCTGCATTCCTTGATCTCCAGTTATAACGACGGACTCCATCGCCCGGACCTAACGGAGCCGCAGTGGGCTAGCTACGGGACGCCGGCTGGAGCTAGCCCCCTGCGGCTCCGTTAGCTCCGGCGGCCACCACTGGGATAATTGGGTCCCCTATTAACATTTGCTCCTGTTTAGCATTATGGGCATCATAGCCATAGACTATAAAAGTCTTACCAATCATAAACTAAAATGTATATGTATAAAGGGTTACGTCCTTAGCTGGCTAATAAGTAACAAGCTAAGCTACCAAGCACACACACACCTGCATACGGGATTAACATGTATAATATTATCATTTTAGACTTCTTGGAAGTTCTGTTATTACATTCAAGCGCACAGCACGACATTTTAATTGTCTGGTATTTGTAACAATATTCCCTAAAAGGCACAATCACCACAAACACGGCTAAAGCTAAAGGGTCAAGTACAGTACTATGACTAACTAACGTTGTAGCCTCTATGGTTGTAGCCTAGCAGAGTGGACAAGTTGCTGTTAGCTGACAGTGAGGCATGTACATGTCCATCAAACTGACCACGCCCTAATTTATGCAAAAACTTTAAGACCTAATATAAATAAAAGGGTTGTGTTCGAAAACAATTCACTCACAGATTCATAATCATGAAGGTGGAATCTAACTATATCAATAATGATATTTATTGCATCCATGGGTAGAAACAGGTTTTTTTCTGCTGTAAAGTTGGGCATTTTAACATGGGGGTCTATGAAAATTGCTCCTTTCTGCAGTCAGTCCCTAGCGGCCCATGTATGAACTGCAGTGTGTTGCACTTCCGTATTGGCGTCCCGGCTGTTCCCCAGAGTTTGCCGCTTGCTCCAAACAAAGTATACACGGGTCTCAAACGTGGCCCGTGTGGGAACCTTCACAGGTCCTTTGGCGACCTTCCAGGATCCCGCCTACTGCAAAACAGACCAGAACCAGGTTACGACATGCTTTTATTCCGTCACTGATTACCTGATTCCGATCAGCTGTCTGGCCTCCGGCCGAGCCACTCCCTTTACTCCAGCAGCCGGCGCCCTAACCACACCCCGCTGCCACAGGTAGCAAGTAAGAAGTAGGAAACAGAGGTGGAGAGGCACACACAGGGAGAAAGGTCCCCACTGGAACCTGAATTGGTTAGAGGTATAAGAGTAGGTCAATGGCTACATTCCACACTCCCGGTGCTGGGCTAGGCGTTCTCTGCAACCTGTTACCCTCTAATAGAACCTCGAGAGGTCAGAGAGGGGAAAGGTTTTTGGATACATTTTTAAATATAAGATCTAAGTTTTTAGGATTTAAGTGAAAGAGTAAGAACTAAAATGTATAGGTGAAGAGGCACAATGTATCTACGTTAATTCACTCTTATTAGATTATTTTATTTTATCACTATAAGCTTTATCAAAAAGGAAGGTCCTAAGCGTACTCTTAAAAACGGATAGGCTTTCTGCCGTCCGAACACAAACTGGAAGCTGATTCCACTAATGTGGAGCTTGATAAGAAAAGGCTCTGGCTCCCATTGTACTTTTAGAGACTCTAGGAACAACCGTGCATTCTTGGAACTAGTAGGACAGTAGGGTATAATGAGTTCTTTAAGGTAAGATGGCGCCTGCCCATTAAGGGCTTTGTAGGTGAGAAGAAGAATTTTAAATTATATCCTGTGTTCTATAGGGAGCCAGTGTCAGAACAGGAGTAATGTGGTACCTTTTTCTAACTAGTTAGTACACGTGCTGCAGCATTTTGAATCAGCTGAAGCGACTTAACTGGCTTTTTGGTACACCTTGATAATAAGGAGTTACAATAATCCAGCCTAGAAGTACCAAATGCATGGACTAGTTTCTCTGCATCGTTTTCTCAAGAATTTTTGAGAGGAATGGGAGATTAGAAATAGGTCTATAATTGGCTAAAATCTCTGGATCGAGGTTGTGCTTTTTAAGAAGAGATTTTATTACTGCTACTTTAAATGATTGTGGAACATAGCCTTATAATAAAGACATATTCATAATATTTAATAAAGAAGTGCTAATTAATGGAAAAACTTCTTTTAACAGCTTAGTTGGAATCGGGTCTAAGATACACTTTGATGGTTTAGAACAGGGGTCGGCAACTGGCGGACCGCGGTCCGGATCCGGACCCAGACGCCGACCTATACGGACCCGGAGCTATAATCAATACATTAAAAGGGGATTTTTCGGTGCCTCCCGCTTTTTTAACGCTGATTTGGGTGACTTGTGTAATTCGTAGAGAACCGAAGAGTTTTCGTTTTGGGGGCGGGGGGGGGAGTCCGTCCGTCCGTCCGTCAGGGACTCCCAAAAAACGTATACAGCTTTTATTAACATTGGAATTTACTGTGTAAGCGGCCACGGGGGGAGAGCTTTAGAGAGCTCTTTCCTGAAAGACTGAGAGGCTCTGATAACCTCAGCTCAGTGAGGTAAAGGCACACCTTTAAATGATCCTTATAGTTATAAAAAAAGAAGAGAATAGATTTTCATCTATTCTCTTATAGTATAAAATACGATATAACAGTAAAAGAAAGTTGTTATTAATAGAATACAGTTTAAAAGGGGAGTGATTTGTAAAATATCCATAAATAAAAAGAAAATCTGCTTACAGTTCTGTTTCATATGGGTGTTGAACGATGAATCCATAGATCTCTTAATTTTGCTCCCAAAGTGCACCAGATTGATGCTTTCAACTTCAATATTTAAAAAAATCTTCCCGGGGGAGTATGCCCCCGGACCCTCCTAGAGGAGGTTAGGTCCCCCCCACCCATCAATTCTCGCACTGAATTTAAAAAAAGTGAGTGAGGGACTGCAATATAAGAGGGAAAGAAAGAGAAACTTCAAAACTGTTCAATTGTTATGATGTGTAAAGACCGATATTGTTCTATAATCGTCTGAAACTGTTAAGACATGATGTGAAACGGTTAACAAAGAAAAAGGGAAACTCAAGCTGCTGCTACACTTTATTTTATTTATCTAAAATTAAACACTTTTAAGATGCACAATATTTTCAAAAGCTATTTTATTTTTGAATGCAGCCCGAGAGGAACATTACACATATCCACGGTATTTTACTGTATATCTGTATAGTTCAATGTTAATTGACAATAAATATTGTTGTTTGTACTTTCTTTATTTGATTCGCAGTTAGTGTTGTTGATTACATGCAGACGTTGATAAAGCTACAGGCTACTTCAATATATATCACCTTAATTCATAAAGCAAGTCAGACATTTTGATGTTCCGGACCTTTGCATGGGGAGATTTTCTCTAACTGGACCTCGTTGCATTTTAGTTGAATACCCCTGGTTTAGAAGAAAGAATCATTGAATTTAATTGTTCAAGGTTTATGGCTGAAAAGCATTCTAGTTTATTATCTAGTGTAATATTAGAGCTTACATTTCCGGGGGCTGTTGATAACACTTTAATGGTCAAAGCCACAAGATCATTGATTTTGTTTCTAAGAGTAAAAATGTTATCTTTAAAAAAGCACATAAAATCATTACTACTGAGTGCTATGGGAATAGAAGGCTCAATCGAGCTGTGGCTCTCTGTCAGCCTGGCTACAGTGCTGAAAAGAAATCTTGCATTATTCTTATTCTCATCTATTAATGAAGAGTAGTAGGCTGCTCTCGCTTTACGCAGTGCTTTCTTATATTCATTGAGAGTAATATGCCAAATTAAACAAGATTCTTCAAGTTTAGTGGAACGCCATACCCTTTCAAGTTGTCTCGACTTTTGCTTTATTTTGCGGGTTTTGGCATTATGCCATGGAGCTAATCTATGTTGTTCTATTTTCTTCTTTTTCATAGGAAGAAAAAAAAAAGGAGTCCAATTTTATTCGCAGTGCATCTGTAGCACTATCAACAACATGATCAATTTGGGGTGGTGTACATTTTGTATAAGTTTCCTCCGTTACATGCAGACATGCTATCGAGTTAAGGATTGATAACAGTACTTCAAAAGTTACCAAAAAATTGTGAGATAAAGCAGGATTATGCGGTTCGACTAATAATTGCTCAATTTCAATACCATAAGTCAGAGCAAGGTCGAGAGTGTGATTATAGCAGTGGGTTGGTTTATTTAGACTGACGGAAACCAATAGAATCTAATATAGAGTTAAGTGCAACAGTAAGGCTATTTTATCGTCGTCAACATGAATATTAAAGTCACCGACGATAATTACTTTATCTGTTTTAAGTATCTAAGTTGATAAAAACTCAGAGAATTCTGATAAAAATTCTGAATAAGGACCTGGTGGACGGTACACTGTAACAAATAAGATTGGCTGCAAAGTTTTCCAGGTCGGATGCGTACTGTAAGACTAAAAACAAGGCTTTCAAAGGAGGTATTTAATTTTGGTTTAGTATTGATAAGTACATTTGAGTTAAAGATTGATGTATGATGTGCTTTGTGTTTTGTGTGAGCAGCTGGAGCCGCTGCTGCAGGCCAAACACAGCTCCTCAGCAGTGGAGGTGACCACATGCTTCAGCCAGGTACGACAGATCTGGCTCCAGCTGGCCTGGCCAGACTCTGCGGGGGCCTTCATCTTCGTCACGCGTTTGACAGATGTGAGTACAGCTTCCAGTGTTAACGCTCATCCTGCACACACAGAAACATGACTGGGCAGACTCGCAAACGTACTCACAGGATTAATGAAGCAGTCAAACAGAAAATTGTGAATTTCACTGTATTAACACGACTGGTATTCTATCGTCAAAGAATTTCTGCAGCGAGGCTGTGTGCTACTCCGAGATGATGACACGCAAGGTGGAGAGGAACCAGCAGGGCCGAGACTATAAGAGCTTCACTGTGCAGGTAACGCCTCTAATAAGACAGAAGAGGGGGGAGGGCACACAGTGACGTGGGGGATAAATGTCAGCCAGTGTTCTCCCCGGCAACACAAAAGGCTCTTCCAGAGATCCGATGTGTTTACACTCAGTCTCAGTTGCTTTTTATCGTCATCAATGATTTACACTCGCACCCCATTCCTCCACTTCTCTGTAGCCCTGCTCCTTTTCCTACTTTGTTTCTCTGGCTCCACCTTTTGTTTCTCCTCTTCTGCTCCCCCCGGCTTTCCTGCTAGCTCTGCGTGGCGCTGAACAACACGGAACACGTGCGGGTCTTCCTGGCTCACCTGCCCCGGGACCTGGACTGGCAGGGGGTGGAGCGGGCCATGGAGGAGTCCTGTGGGGTGGAGGGGAAGGAGCAGGTCTACAAGGCTCTCAATGGGCAGCTGTTCAACATGGACCTGGACCTGCAGAGGGAGGCCAAGCGTCTCATCACGCTGCTCACAGACAAGGTGCGCAGCTCAAAACCTGTACAACTGCTTTCAAATACTACTCCATAGTATCACACATGCACCAAATACAGTGTTAAAATATAAACAAATACAGCAATGGGTTGCAGCAAATGAAAACCGTGTAAATCCACTCAAAACGGGAAGATTTCTACCAGCAGTGACTCATTATATTATGCGTTATGCTGCAACACAAACATTTCCCAAATTGGGATCAATAAAGTACTTCTAATCTTACCTTATCTTATCATTGACATGTGTTCAAAAAACGTTGTACAAATTAGAAAAAATATATATATAAGATATCTACTTTTCTGTATTGACAAAATATAGTTTCCATCCAATTTGGCTTCCGCTAAAATGAGTCCTCTACAACAGGGGTTCTCAAACTTTTTGTTTATGCGGACCACTATTTATTATCAAGGATTTTCGCGGACCACCTCATATGCAAACCGTAAAAATAAGTACCGTAATTTTCGGACTATAAGCCGCGCCTTTTTCCCTATTTTTCGACGCTGCGGCTTATATAACGGTGCGGCTAATCTATGGATTTTTACAGCTAACGGCCAACACCTTTAACTCTATGGGCTCTATGGCCGGTCCGCGGACCCCCACCTTTAAGCGGCGGGTTCCAGCAGGAAAAGCTGGAGGCCGGAAAAGAGTGAGACAGGTAGCGCGCAAAAGTAAAAGTGGAACCGAGAGTGGTATGCCGCTGCTGCGGCTTATATTCAGGTGCGCCTTATAGTCCGAAAATTACGGTACATATATAAACAGTGTTAAAACGCAGATATTTTTTTTATAGTTAATTATAGACAGTCAAAAGTAATTTGAACCCTATCTGATACTTTTGTGACCGGTGTCTGTCTGCGTTGTTTATGTTTCTCAAAGAGGACGGCGGACGCTATTTTAATCAGGTCATCATCCCAAACAATGCCACAAGTGCGCACACGCGCGCAGTGCACTCACAAAACGGGCAGACAGGTCTACAAAAAAACTACCGGTATGCTTAGTCCTACTTAGTTACTGTACTGCAAAAAGCAGACGGCGCTGCGCTCAACACACACAGACTCAAAACCATGGACTCACAGGCATATAAGTAACATAAACAATGTATAGGCCTAAGTTGCATAAAGGCTTGAGCTACAGTATTGCAACTAAGCAGACAGCGCTGCTGCTTTCTCTCTCTCTATCTCCACTTTCAAAATCTATTTAAATCTCAAAACAAACAAACAAAATTCCCAAAGTTTTCCTGAAATTAACTTATTAAATAAACGTAACGAAAAATATGGCCTACTCAGGGGTGGATCTAGAAAAATATTCATGGGGTGGCAAGAGGGTGGCAGGAGATTTTGAGGGGTGGCATCCCCTGGCAGAAGTATGCTGATTTAATCGCAGTCATATCAATCAATGTTAACTTGCAAAGCCACAATATTGATATTTTAACTGAATAACATTAGGTGACATTATTTTGGCACATCAGTAACGCCTTAAATAGAAATATATATATATAAGATGGCAGACATCATTTAATGCATTTTAACTGAACAATAACTGAATTAGTTTGTTTCACTCTTAGACCAGGGGTTCCAAATCTATGCAGACTACAGCAATAAGTACATTAATTAACTGTCTCATCGATGTTAGTCTGAATTAATATGTAATATTAACAATCATATTATTCAGCTGTCAATCAATGATGTGGCGATTACCATTCTGTTCAGCAAAACGCCTCACAAACTGATTAAGATCCAAAGCTTTAGTACGTTTTGATTCAATGCTGAGTACAGCCAAACTTGACAGTCTCTTCTCTGTCATTGTAGATTGCAAATACCTCATTCCTTCCGTCTACAGTAAGTCTGGATGCTTCTCGTTTTGCTCCGTCCCGTTTAAATGAAATCAACCGCCAATCATATTTCCACACTGGCGCCAGGGCAGGGGAGGGATTACAAGGCTTGTGTCTTGTGGTGCATTCACTTGCACTCGGACATCATAAATGTCCGATGAGCCCAATGACCACTACCCCACTGCCTGATATCATTAGAAAGCTAGGAATCTCCTCTCTCCAACAGTGTATACAACTCAAAATGTGTCTTCAGGTCAATGCGACTGATTTCGATAGAGCAAGTCACATGTGAGGTGGTCCCCGAAGATCCTTGATAATAAAAAGAGGATTTTATTTAGCTTTTTTCCACGGACCACCTGCAGTACACTCGCGGACCACAGTTTGAGAACCCCTGCTCTCCAATCCATTGCTGTTGTTCTGCGATGCAGAGGACATACTATGCTTTTGGTTGTTAAGCATGAGGGAAATAAACGACACCTTGTTTTTATGTCAACTTCTTGGAAATTGTGTTTCCTTTTGCATCTTTATATACTCATGTATGAGAGGATATTTGTGTGCAGATGCTGCCTGAGCTGCGGAGGTACATCCAGCACATCAGCCTATCACCAGACTCCATCAACAATGACGACGTAAGGGCTAGCACAGCTTCCTTTCAGCATCCATTCTTGTATCAGTGATTATTGCAGGCCAATCAAAAATGTAATGTATGTTAATCTGCCATTCTTTCAGGCTGTGTCCCCTCTTATGAAGTACTTACAAGACACTATGGTCATCCTCACTGAAAACCTTGTAAAGGAGAATCTGACTAGGTAAGGATTTTCATATTCTCGTTCCCTCACTATGAATATGACTTCACTCATTGTTCAGTTTGACAGGGACAATGCAGATACATTCGAGAGAATCACAAGAAAACATTCAGTACACCATTTTGAAACTCAAAAAAAGCAGTTACATATAAAGCGAGTCTGCAAACAAACTGTTACGGCCACTATTGCACCACAGGTAGTAATTTTTTACTTTATGATTGAAGCATGATTTGAAGAGCCAGCATCAAATGTGCACCACTTCAACATGCATTTTGCATATAAATAAAACACTGCGTCATCAACATAAATTTGACTTGCAAACTAGAACAAATGCCAGCATGCCCAACACTGGCACTTTTGACAGATGTTTTATTAATATCTAGATGAATAACCGTGCTCTTCTGTAATAAGATTACAAATGTTTAATAGAACCAGAGTGAAAACTGTGACAGCTCAGCAAATAAGACGCTGCGATTAATAATTGTGAAAATATACATAAGGCTATATGAGAGTTCTAGAGTGCTATTGAGTAACGCTCATGTGTATAAGAGTCATTGTGTCTGATGCCCCTCAGAGTTCTCCAAAGCCTGTGGGAACTTCTCCTGAGGATGATCCTGGACGCGGTGGCAGAAAACAGAGGCATTCAGGTGGAGTTCTACAACCGCTTCCAGTACACAGTGGAGGTCAGTAATACACAAAGCTCTTTTATAACTATTTTTAACAGACAGTCATCACTACAGTTACCACCGTCTTTGAATAAGCTCTCTATGCTTTGTATCATACAAATATTAGCATACATGTAAATAAGATATTTATGAAGTCTGTTGTTAAGCAGTAAAGTGAGTTCCCTCATGAATGACAACGTGGAAGCTATTGTATATTCTAATGCCAAAATTAAGCAGCTGGCAGTGGACGAGACAGATTTGCATTCAAATGCATGGCTTGCTACACGACAGGCCTAGAGCTTTATTGTGTTTTATGCTGTGTGTGCGTGAGCAACTATGTCTATCAAAAATCAAAGAGATATATGCGCAATAAGTCCTGGCTCACACATTTTATTTCTATTCAATTGAATGATTTAGACCCTGTTGGAGTTCATGCATGCCAAGGGAGAGGGTCTTACACTGGATGACATGAAGAGTGGAGAATACAAGGTAGGCTCTATTTTTTTTAAACATTTATACCCTA
This sequence comes from Notothenia rossii, assembly GCF_949606895.1. NCBI lineage: Eukaryota > Metazoa > Chordata > Actinopteri > Perciformes > Nototheniidae > Notothenia > Notothenia rossii. The sequence goes on from NC_136906.1 coordinate 25,272,760, forward strand.
ACTTAAATGTTTATTAATCCTTTTACTGTTTTTATCATGCTGTTTTAGGCCCTGGATGAGGAGCTTAAGATGAATAAATGTTCCTCCTTCGAGCTGATTGAACAGTACTATCTGGAGAAGATTTCCCTACAGGTGTTTCCACTTTCCAGACTGACACTTTAATTTTAGCCCTGAGGTGCACGGGGGCGTATTGATTGGACAGAAAACCCCTCTGTGTTCTGTTGTTTTACCTCTGATTGAAAGTCTCCCTTCTCCTGGACTGTCAAAAAACAAGATGCTGTCAGGCGGTGCAAGTACACTGATGTGCTTTGAATAATCCTTTCTGCTTATTTCTGCTTTTGGCAACTTAAAATGTGTTCACAACATATTTTAATATAAGTTACTTTCACTTCAGCTTTGCGTGCTTTCTAATAATCCTCTTTGTTAAACAAATCTTTCAGAAAACACTTAAACATACCCGTTTTGGTCGGATCAGTGTGAAGTGTTACTATGACGCTCCGGAGCAGAGACTGACGGTGGAGATTCTGCACGCTGCGGATATTATTGCACTAGATGCTAACGGTAAAATGTCAAATATACAGATAAAAATACAGGTTGCTGCTTAAAAATGTAGTTTTATTAACTTGTTTCTCATCTTCCTCAGGTCTGAGTGACCCATTTGTCATAGTGGAGGTCTGTCCTCACCACCTGTTCCCTATGGCCAAGAGTCAGCGCACGCAAGTGAAACTGAAGACCCTGCACCCAGTATTCGACGAACTGTTTTACTTGTGAGTTTCCCTTTCTTTATCCCCCTATTGGTTAACTGGCCCTGAGCCTAACTTGAGTTTTCTCTTCCAGTCACGTCAGTCCGGAACAGTACAGACACAGGTTTGCCTGTTTGACGTTCACCGTGATGGACTACGACTGGCTTTCCACCAACGATTTCGCCGGAGAAGCCGTGGCTCCTCTCAGCGACTTCTGCTGGCCGGGGAGACCAAACGCTTCAGCCGCCGGCAAGAGCGTCCAGCCTGCCATTCTCCATCTGTCTCGCAGTAAACCCAGCGGTACATACAGCTCCAGGATGTATCAAGCTCTTTGTTTTACACTAACATTATATTGGCTACTTGGGAGACCAGAGGGTGTAGGCCATGGGTTTCCAATTACTTCTCCAATACAAAATGAAAAGCCGTTCAATCTAGAGATATTTGTGTCAGCTGTCGGAATTACTCTCATCTGTTTGCTCTACCCCTCCAGAAAAGCCAATCATGAGGATGCTGGACGCTCGCATCGGAGACAGGGAGGCTCAGGAGTTTGTCCGCAGGCTGAAGGAGATTGAGAAGTCAATGGAGGAGGAGTAAGAGCTGTCAGCCAGTGCTGCCTGTGTTGGTGTTTTCTGACCACGTCTTGCGACAATGTGCTTTTGTACCGGTACGATGTTTACGATATTTACATTTTTTTCCAATGTTATCGTTTGTTCAGTAATTATACCAAAATGAAAAGAGAAAAAAGGGGAATCAGTGAAGCCTATTGCTGTTTTTCTCACTGGGAGATGAATATCCTGTCACTGTGCAACCTTATGCTGTCTCACTTAAACAATATTTTAGAATTCAATGGATAGTTGATCCTAAACGTTACTAGTCTATATTTTTTTGTATTGAGGTAATCGTTATCTTGTCGTAGGATCTTTGATATGATAGATTTAACATTTCAGAACTATTTTGTGGGAGTAGCTTATGTATCCTATGGTATTTCAAGTCTAAATCTATGCCTCAGATATGCACATTAGTTGCAGGGGAGTTTAATAGAGACTTTTAATCTTCCATGGAAATTGTGAAGATCAATTGCATAAAAGCCTATGTAGGATGTGAAAGCTTGAAGCCACATCGATTTTCCTGATCAAACTGTGGCTTACTAAGAAACGGCTATGAATAAAAATATCTCTGTCATGAGGGAAATCATGAAGACACATGAAAGCTTTGGGGGATTGCCCTTTGTGAGAGTTGGTGTTGTAAGGTCAGAGAGCCCAGCAGCATGGGGCATAACTGTCCCCTCAGGCACTCGAGTGTATTCCACTTTTCAGATTGCTCCTGACAAAACAAATTATCGTATGTGAAGAGGCCAAAAAACAATTATCTTAACTTAGATTTGTCTTGCTGTCTATCACCAGTGAGATAACGTACCTGGATTAAGTTATGTGATGTGTGTGATCGCAACACTGCGCTAATCTAAGTTGTACAAATCAGCACATTGACAGAAACCAGTGATTAGTCATCTGTCATTCGAACGATGATCAGGTTCATTAAGAGAACTGGTATCCCAATGAGGGAGTCAATTATCAAATCAAATCAAGTTTTATTTATATAGCACATTTAAAAGCGATTTTTGGTCGAGCCGAAGTGCTGTACATGTAATAATAACACATTACTACAATCACAATAAAAGACAATAATTTACAACAGAAATATAAAAAAACAAAAACACAGGGAATAGTCAGGTGTCATACTCCGCTCTGACTAGAAGGCCAGGGAGAAGAAGTGAGTCTTTAGTGAGGATTTAAAAACCCCTAAGCCTCATCCCAATACCCCTCCTCGACTCCTCTCTTCCCCTCCTCCGGGACTTGACCCGGAAATCGATCAAGACACGCCATTTTGAAGGACGTCCCAATAGCTGAAATGCACACGGAGGAGTCGAGGAGGGGTGAGGGAGGAGGGGTGCGGGAGGAGACGAAAGGGAGGATACACGCGAGCAGACTACGCGGAAGTGTTTTCACCACTCGCGTATAAAAGCCCCGCCCCCACCTTCACAGCTGGTTTATTTCAACAGAGGAAAACCGACTGGAAGATGAGTGGAAAAGCGTCACATAAATGTATAAGTGCTCACAGCTCCGTGGGAATTATTATGTGCAATTCATTTCTAAAAGGCTTCACATTACTGTAATTATATTTTTAATTTAAATGTAGGCTACATTTTACACCAAAACGGAACACAAAAGCAGGACCAACCATCATATATTGAATTCCTTGACTAACAAGAGAAAGATTCATTCATTTAAATAAATATTTAACAACAAATGGGCCGGTACAGCTGTGCACATGTCATCATTAACAGACGTCGTTTAAGAGTGACGTTTGAGTGAACGAGGACATCCCAATTAAAAAAATAAGGTCTACAGCTAGCTACTTTAAAATCATTACAAATAAGTTCAATGTTGTATTTAAGGTTTCAGGTTCGAATTATCTTTATTATGTTCTCCTTCAGGGAGCAGTAGCTAAATTCAGAACAATTCAAAGTGTCATATTTATGGGGAGTCACCCTGGCGTCCCCAAAGAGTCAACCCAGTCTCACAGCATTTCGTGTTATAGTCACGAAATTAATGTAATCTATTGATTCGTGTTCACCAACACGATTTTCGCATTTTTTTCGTGTCATACAGAACGATTTAAAAGCAATTTATTTCTCTTGGTAGTATATTTCGTGCCTGCACCACGTCTTTTAGTCCGGTCGGGTCTTGGAAGACCGGAAACTGTGTGGTTCATAAAAACATTTTCTTACTCAATATCTTACCCTAACCCTATTCCTTTTATTTTAAATTGTATAATGTCTGAGTTTTTTTGCCGTCCGCGAGAAAAAGAAATGGGGCAAAGAGCCTCAGAATACTGAAATCTGTATTTTTGTCATCTTTTTTTCCTTCTAATTAGTTATTATTTGGTGCAGGCACGAAACATACTACCAATAGAAATACATTGCTTCTATAATCGTTCTGTGTCAGAATACTGAAAACTGTATTTTTTTTTATCAGTTTTTTCTTCTAATTTGTTATTATTTACATTGCTTTTAAAATTGTTCTATGTGACACGAAATAAATGGTGAAATCGTGTTGGTGAACACGAATCAATAGATTAATTTTGTGACTATAACACGAAATGCCGTGAGACATGAAAGAGTACACAGTGTGTTGAACAGTGTGTGGCCAGATGGTAGTTAATTAGAAGCTAATGAGCTCATGTAGAGTTCAGAAAGTTTCAAGAGCAGCCATCAAACATGGTAAAGCCTTTTGTAAGGATCATTTTAAATGGATGCAGGCTCATTACAGGCTTTACACAATGACCAAAATGTGAGTCTCAGTGTTGGGATTAATCTCTTGAGGTAATGAGAAGGTGGTCACATAAGGAGCCTGTGCAGTGGCTTGATTATACCTAAGGCCGGGGTAAGGCAATATTTTGCTGCCTTCAGTATTTCAGTAGCTCTTATTGGCCAACACCAGCTCTCGCCAGTCCTCCAAAGCTATGTGTCCATTCTGTGTCTGAAAGGTTAGGGTCTTAATATTTGTGCAGTAAAAAATTAAGGATAACCTGAATCCAAATCTCATATTTTGGAAAAGAGGAAATCGTTATGCAATTGAAACATTACTAAACCACTCCAAAACGAGCACACATTTTGCTTGTGGTGTGACCTAGCAAGCTAAAATGATAGGTCTATATGCCCAGTTTCCTGGACAGGGTTGGAGCTAAACCAGTATTAGATCTAAATCTAGAATGGTTATTCCCTGGAAGAAGGAAATCTTTAATCTCAATGGCACCCTACTGGCTAGATAACGGATGAATAAGTCAAATCAAGAGTTTTACTTCTTGAATGCAAAGACTACTATAATCAAATTCCAACATGTCAAATCAAATCTGTCTCTATAATGAAAGCACTGGTGGCCCAAAAAAATCTTTTTAAAAAAGAATTCCTGGACTAACTAGCTTAATTTGACTCAGCTGTGTTAGTCCTCTGGTGATGGGCACTCAGCTCTCACTGACGAGGTAAATATTAATCACCTGTGCTGCCACATGATAGCTGAAACTGGTTACAAACATCCCATAATGAGGAGGAATCAGAAGCAAAAAAAAAGACAAAACTAAAAGAGCATTCTGAGAGCTTGGATCTGAGCAAGAGTAGTTTCCACTAGTGAAAAATGATGCATGTATCTGCCATGTGATTTCAAAACTGCTCCAAAATAGTTAATTCTTTCTAAATCCCTCCGCCAAGCTTTATGAAATTCGTTTTTCTGTAGTCCATCTGACAACAGACTGAACCGAATCTCCCTAGCAAAGGTAGATAGGCGCCTAAAAAGCAATTTTGAAGTGTCTCTGCTGATTGAAAATGAATCTGACCTTTTAAACTAAAAGGTTTCATTTAAGCCTTTTACTCCTAGAGGAACTTTAATCTTCCTTGAGGAAATCAGTGCAGTTAATTGTAGAACTACTAAAAGTGAATCTATTTGGGACATAATTTTTTCATAATTTTGAATCCTGTCCAGGAAACTGGTCCTTAATGTCACAAATGTAGCTTAAAGTTCACAAATGTTAACATATAACAAGAAAAGGCAGTTCTTGGTATTTTGAAAAATGCAGACTGCTTTACCCTACGCAACAAATGAAACAGGTATCATGATGTTGAGCTTCTGTTAAAAAATATTTTAGTAGTATACACAAATCGGCCTTTGAGAGTTGTTAATGAATGTTGCCAGTTTAAATGTGGCACTTTTTAATAACACAACAACAGAATCACAATATATTAACAGATGTGAGGAAACACTGAAATACACTTGTAGCAAGAACCCAAAAACCCAGACTTTCACACCGACAGCGTTTTCTTAGTGATGTAACTTACCAGTAGCTGCTTGTGTAGTGCTTTGTCGTTACTCTGTGGAGTTGTGAGGATGAAGCACCCAAAAAAAAAACATATCTATGCCTGGAGAGTGTGCTGCATTACAGGGAGGGACTGTTCAGGTGATCCAGAAGCCTGCCTTACTTTACGAGAGCGAGGAATCCTTTCACTACATCTGAACAGCACTAGCCTTTCTATTATATTTTTGGGTTTTAAAGATGTCTCAGGCAGAATTTGTATTGGCAATCATAACTAGGGCTGGGCGATATACTGTCGAAAAAATCAATGAAATCATGTGACTGCGACTGTATTTTTGAGTTTTCTATTGGTGCTTCCACAAAATATATACACAATGACATTTTTGGATGAATAATCATAAGTAATGTGGATACATCCAATTAATAGAACAGCTGGAGTTGTCTAGTAAATTCAGAAAATGACTTGCTATAATGTAGCCTTTAAAACCTTGAAAGACACATATGCAATATTACAATATTTAAAACTATAAGAAGAAATCTAATCTCATATCACGATACCGAGATGATATTGATATATTGCCCAGCCCTAATTGTTATTTTTGATTGTTAGTATATTAATATCACCTGCTATCTTGTTTTATTAACAACATACTGTATTGTTATTCTACACAAACACAGAAGGACTTCAGTATATAAATAGTTATTGGCTCTATGGACTGAAATTAATTGTGTGTATTTTCTCTGAATTCCTTTAAAACCAGATATTCTGGCAAAATGTTTACACAAAATTCAACCTCACTTTGAGTCTAAGCAGCAATGATATTGTCACATAAAGCTTAAAATATATAATAAACTTTATAATAGGGTCTGAATAAGAGGTAATATAGATATTTCTAACTGGCACAGTTTTCAATTTTTCCAGATTATTTGTGAGGAAAGCAGTGTTTTTTCCCAATAAATACAATTGTCAATGTTCAGTCGCAGTATTGTAAACGTCCTTATGTCGCCCTTAAACAGGCAACTTGGTCAGTATTAGATGAGTTAAGGGATTTATTCTGGTCAGAAGTCTTCAAATGTCCAGTGAAGTCAGTTGTATTACCATTGTATTTATTTCCTATATAACATGCATTTCATAAAAGACTTGTTTGCAGAGAGTTTTAGAGAGAAAAAAAAGGCAAAGGATATCAGACTGTGAATTAACAGAATACCATCACAATTTAGTTTCATGAGCGCTAGTGCTGTCATCGACCTATTTTATTTAAGATACTAATATAGAAATATTTGTTGAATTGAGTATTTGGTTTGTTGTCTGCCGGCAGCAGCTGGTGAAACGTATCTTTAAGAAGCCTTCAATTTGTTATCGTACAAGTGAATTATTTGTCCTTGAATTGTAAATGCCTGTGTTGCTGTTTACTGGATTATACCTTTGGGAGATGTCTATGACCTTGAATAAAGATTGTATTTCAATTGGATCTTAGTGCCTTCACTGACACATGAAAAGACATTTGAATATGCATTGTTGGAGTAATTCATGCACCTGTTGTTACTTTAGTGTCAGGTAAGGCCACTGTCTGACACTGACTTCATGTTTCCTGCCATTTCTTCATCCGCCTGATCAATCCCCCATGTTGCGACCTTCAGTACTGTCGCCGTCTCTCCTCGACCTTTAATATTACCTCTCCTGTGCAGCAGAAGATCAAACACATCCTGTACTACCAAAGCCCGCCTGGAGGAAGACACACATAAATAGTGAGAAACAGGAGGTTTGTTATGTCCTGAGATCAGAGGACTCACCGTGGCACAATCATCTTACTGTCCACGTGTCTCAAAGAGATGCTGTGATAATGGATTAGACAAGGATTCCTCATAGCTGGGGGACACGAGTGCTTGTTCTCTACTGAATTATAGTCGATACATTTCCATTTAAAAGAGCAATGAATTGTGTGTTGGCTCAGGTGTGGAGAGGAGCTTGTCATCTGCAGCTGATATCATGCCCTCTGGTCAGCACCTGCACACACTCTTTTCATTGGTGCACCTGAAACTGCAGATGATCAGGGTGAAGGTCTTTATTTATAGATATCAGGACAAAACGTCCCCATGCAGTTGATTACTTGTTTAGGAGTAATATGTTTTGTATTGCATGCTGTTTGACACATTGTGTTCAAATATGCAAATGTTCCATTATCTTTTTAAATATGTGCAAATGTGCATACATTTTCTGTACAGAAATCTGAGGCCAGGTTCAACAAAGGTTTTGTTTCGTTTTTTTGACATATTGAGTCAAGGGTTTTTACAGATGGAATTTTGGATATCTATTGTAATAATAATAATAATAAAGAAAATGGCCATTAGAAACAGATTTTCACCATGACTTGAGAATCTAAATGTTCTCTTTTGGCTCTTGATGATATGGTTGAGGATTAGGGCCACATCTGAGGGGGTGGGTCTTACCAAAATGGATTTCCTTTTTTTTTGTTCACTCTTGGTAAAATCCTAAAGCCCTCATTTCCATCCGCAAAAATACAAACAACCTCCTCTGTGAAAAAAAAACCTTCAGACTAAATGAGAACAGAAAGATTTGTTGTAAGTGCAAATGCAAGAGGTTTTTGACTAAGAGTATAAGAAAAAACATATTTTGGAAAAACAACCTTTAAACATTTGCAGGACAATACAGATGAAAACGTTTAAAAATTGTTCCAGTTAATTACAAATATTTGTGTGTTACAAGTTCTCGAAAATGTTATGTTTCAATATGAAAATGACAACTTTTGGTAAATTGAGGAGGAACCTACAGACAAAGTTAGTCAAATAAATACTTAAATGTGTGTTTTCAATTATTTATTTCCACTAGACTGAAAGTTTTGGAAGAAAAGCAGCCAAAACTCTCAAAATTGACCACTAGATGTCCTCGTAATTTTACAAACGCCACTCAGTCATTGCCCAGACAGAGCAGCAGATCAAGCCAATGTAATCTTGACAACTGATAAAAGTGTCTTTCATGTGATTTACAAATATCAAAGTTATATTATTAGATACCAGCCTATAGTATGTCTTTACCAGATATCAAGATAGTAGACCAATCAGATTAAATATTATGTTTTAATATCATTATAATTTCAGTCTTTGGGAAAAAATTAGATATTTCACTTAATATATCTTGATTGATTCGTTTTCAAAACTGATTCAAAAATGCCGCTTTTATCTTCCTAACGCACTCTGGAGAAAAAAGTGCTCTTTCAAAGGTTTAATGGTGTGAGAGGCTGCTTTGCAGCTCGCTTATCAGGGGTTCTCTAAGATTTGGCAGCAGAGAGGTGGGGGGTGAGTGGGGGGTTTCAGTTGGTGTTGATGCCCAGGAATGTTGGCAGGGTCCCTACATTGCTGCTGCTCCGCGGCTGGCCCTGGCAGATACATTTAACAGGGCTGTGATCCTGCGGTGTCTTATCTCCCCTCAAACAACCTTAATCCCCCCCCCCCACAGAAATGTTACACTGCAGAGCATGCCACCTCCCCCTGGAGCCCCCACACAGGCACTCCTTCTACTTTTTTTCAAAGGATTTTCAGATTACACACCTGCAGATTTCCCTGACGTGGCACTCTGGGCTTTCCTTTGAAGACTGACGCCCGCTGTTTAGATTTACATCTGCCAAGAGAGATCATTAATTCAGCTGAAGCAAGCTATCCTGTGTACTTGCTTGCATGCATGTTCCTGCTTGCATGCATTCAGTCATTTCAAATGTGTTCAAAGAATGGAAAGAATGAATACTTCTGATGCACTCCAGCAGAAATGATCTTGCTCGAAGTGAAATGTAATTCAAATGTGCCACATAGTACATATCAAGGCCTGAGACGCCTCCTACAGAATAAAAGAAGTTTCCCGCAGACTGAGGACTTAAACACCTGTTGTCTGCAGGTGCATCCTTTGGCGTCAGCATAATTAGGCACCTCTGAAGCCGGCGCCTCCTCTGAAGCAAATGTGATGAGGCCAGGGTGAAGAGAGGCCGACACAGCAAGTCCTTTGTGGCTCCAGAGGCCTCTGTCGGAGCGAGCAGAGATAAAATTGGACAGCTTGCCCCTGAGGAATGCGATCAGGACATTGCTTGGGCGAAAGCCAGAGTCTCCACTGAGCCTTTTACCAGAACCCATCCCAGATTCATCCCCTTCACACAGGGCAGGGTCAACTGATGTCGATGCAGACAGTGGTCCATTCCCACTGCAGGCTTTGACGAGCTCTGATCAGGTTTTACCCGTACAAACCAGTAAGTGCTTGAGGGCTTCTTCCTACAATCCAGCAGACCTTGATTTACTGCATTGCCCACAATTCAAAGCATAGTCAAATTGAAAAAAGGGGGGAATCCAGAGCCGGTTGAAAATAAGAACAAGTTTTAGCAAGTTGAACAAGTTTAGACTTACATGTACATGGCTCGAAGCAATCACTAGTTGTGCTTCCATTTAAGCAATGTTCAATGGTTTTAAATGACAATAGTATCTTCTAATATTTGATTTAACTTTATGTAAAACACAATGTCCCTCACTTTAGTTAACACAGAAATGACTTTGAGCTGACTTTAGTAAAAGTCTATGAGGGGTCACTGCTTATGGCTGACAAATGGTAACCACCATGGATGACTAGTGAAGCCAAAGTTTATGCTTATTCCTCCTTTTTTTAACACTTTTTTAAATGCTTGTGCTTATTTGGAAAGTGGCTTAAGACCATACCTCCATATTTCTTCTCGCAAGACATTCAGACCAAACTGAGCTTTTTCAAGGGTTGGCTTCAGGCAGAGGGTGAATACAGGTATTGTAAGATACACATTATGAGAAAAATAGTAAAAAATACAAACCAGAAAATTTGCATAATGTGTCAATTTTGAAATTGGATAGAAGGTGGCACCTAGAAAACTACGACTATTAAAGCCTCTCTTATCAATACTTTTAAAATAAAAATGTATCAAGTGACTATGTCTTATGTGAGCCAGTTTGATAAATGACAACTTTATTTAAGGTAGCTTGTTGCAGCGTAATCCAACTCAAAATCCTCTCAAACTCAAAACCCATTGGTTTCCGCCACGGCCAATTCAATAAAATATAAAACGTCTAATTTCCTGGTTAAAATAGTGTGGCGTTCTGAAATCCAATGCACTTGCAGGGTTCTTAGTGTTCTGAGTTTGTATCATTCATTGCACCTGCAGACCTTCGCTCCCGGCCTTAACTCCAACTTTCTGTGCATGGTGTTGTTTAAATCTTTTGGGCGTCTGCAGAGAAAATTGGGCTGTAAGCTGTGAAGGGCTCTGTATAATTAGTTATGACAGTTGCACAAAGTCAATTATGTACAGCAAACACATGCAATGCCTCAGTAGAACAGTATGTGCATTATATGGACCTATTAAATCCCAAGATGTTATCACATGAACAGAATCTGATACATCTACAGCCCTGGGGCCGTATTCACAAAGGATCTTAGGGCTAAAAGTAGCTCCTAACTGGCGAATTTAGGAGAAACTCCTAAACATAATGGGCCTGTCAGTCTTAAATTTAGGACTCCTAATTTTATTCACTAAGAGCAATTCACAAAGTGTTTTAGGCCTAAAAGTAGCACCTAAGTTTAGGAGAGCTTAAAAGTCCTCGAGAGGACTCCTAACTCAGTAAGACCTATTCACAAAGAATCTGAAAATGGCTGCGAGACAAAATGTTTTGGAGACAATGGAAGACTGTGAATTGATCAAGAGATATAGGCTAAATCGTGAGGGTATCAAACTTGTTGTGGAATTAGTGCGGGATGCAATAACATCCCCGACTAACAGGAATAACCCGATTAGTCCGTAAATAAAATGTTTGGCAACACTACGATATTTAGCAACAGGGAAAATGCAACTTTGCAATGCCGACGATTTAGGAATATCGCAACCATCAGTCAGCCGTGCCATAAACCAAACCATCAACGCGCTCTCTAGACCACATATCATCCAACAGTTTATCCGGTTTCCTTTGGACAATCAACAACTACACAGGATCAAAGCCAACTTCATGGCAATTGCAGGTATGCCCGGTGTGGTCGGTGCTATTGACGGGACGCACATAAAAATAATTGCGCCATCAAAAGATGAGGACGTGTTCGTCAATTGAAAGAAAGTACACTCCATCAACACGCAGATTGTTTTCATTCATCATGATAGGGGGACTTGAACGGCGGTATGGGCTGTTATTGAAAGTGTTTAAGTGCTGGAAATATGCAAATTGGATAATAGTTTGCAGGTGCTTTTAATTGCCTCCTTGATTTAATGCAATTTACGTATTTTTATTGTTTGCTCTCTCTCTTTAACGTGCATATACAACGTCATTATCGTGGTCTGCCCAAACTTGTCATCATGCGTGTATTCTGCTAACTGCACTGTCCATAACTATTTGATAGGAATACATTTCTAGCCTAGGCTATTTCCCTGTTTTTCGGTGATTTAGTGGGCTCGTTTGTGGGATGTCGCGGATGAGTTTCACCGAGACCGCCTGCTCTGAACAACCAATCACCGTACTGACCGCTTCTAAACTCATGCACGAGAATCGACGTAATCCATAGCAACGGTGCGTTACTCTTAGTTCACTCTTAGTGATTTATCCTTAGTATGAGTAGGTCTCAGCGGCTTTGTGAATAACTTTTAAGAAAATACTCCTACGTAAAATGTTTTAGCGCGAGTTAGGAGCACTCCTAGCGGTAAGATAAAATGCTTTGTGAATACGGCCCCAGAGCATGTTCTTTAAATTCTAACACCACTGAACATGTTGTTCTTTTTAAGCTCTCCAAGACAACTGGACATCCTGTTTGTGACTCTTGATGGCAAACACGGTCATTGCCCAGGTTTTTACAAAAAACAGCATAAAAAGTAAAGAGAAGAACTCACAGGGGAGCCTATAGCCAACAGTGTAGTTTGATGTTTGAGAAGGATGTTCCTTTTGGAACTTAAATGAAAACAGAACCGTTTTTCTTGGTTATTATTGTGGCAAGGCATGTCCCCATGAATCCTCTGTTTATCCACTCAGTTCAGAAAGCACACTAACTGTGGTTCCCTGGGTTGGTCCCTAACACGCACATCCACCCCGGGCTATTTCTGCAACAGGACGAATTACTTATATACTTCCTTACTTCCTTAGATGTGTACACTCCCTCGAAGCTCACAAACAAATCCCATTGATTGAAAAATGTAAGGAGAAGAATAATGATTCTAGTTTGTGTTTGCTTTATTTGGCTGTGGCGATATCTCGGTGCCCACAATGGAAATTATCCTTGTTTGGATGTGTTTACAGTGATTACAGGATTGGAAGAGAGCATTAGACGTCATTCATCACATTGTAAATTCACAGTAAATGACTGGCAACTCCTGCATTGCTTTCACAATAGAAATGTAAAAGTACAGACCCTTGTTTAATGCATTTACAACAAAATGATGTAATTCCCCAGTAACATACTGTAATATCACAGTAATTCCATAGTCATTGAAGCTGTGAAGTTACAGTATACAGTTTTACCTTTACAACAATGCATTGTAATATCATGGATGTGAAATTACAATACATTGTTGTGAAGACATTCACAGTAAATTGCTGTGAACCTTACTGTGAAAGTCATGCAAAAAGTTGCCAGGTATTTATTGTGAATTCACGGTGAATATTTTTACAGTTATCACTTCACTTCCTCCTCCAGCACCTGGACACAGCAGGAACCTATGTCAGGATCCTGTTTGTGGACTCCAGCTCTGCCTTCAACACCATCATTCCGGCTCTGCTGCAGGACAAGCTCTCCCAGCTGCACGTGCCCGACTCCACCTGCAGGAAGCAGCACGTGAGGCTGGGGAAACACGTCTCTGACCCCCGGACCATCAGCACCGGTTCCCCTCAAGGCTGCGTTCTTTCCCCTCTGCTCTTTTCCCTGTACACCAACAGCTGCACCTCCAGTCACCAGTCTGTCAAGCTCCTCAAGTTCAGACGACACCACGCTCATCGGACTCATCTTTGCTGGGGTCTGCCTACAGGTGGGAGATGGACCATCTGGTGACCTGGTGCAGAGAAAACCACCTGGAGCTCAACGCTCTCAAGACAGTGGAGATGGTTCTGGACTTTAGGAAGAACGCAGCCCCACCCGCCCCCATCACTCTGTGTGACTCCCCAGTAACTGCTGTGGAGTCTTTCCGCTTCCTGGGCACCATCATCGCCCAGGACCTCAAATGGGAGCAGAACATCCCTGAGGCGGGAAGATAGTCGCCGACCCCTCCCACCCTGGACACAAACTGTTTTTTGCACGTAGAAGTATTAGTGCTGTACTTTTATTAAAGGTTATTGACTGTAAAAAGAGAGGATAAATCTGTAAAATTACAGTATTTGCCCATAGAATGATTAGTGCTGTAGCTACTTTTATTAAAGGTTACTGACTGTAAAGAGCAGATACATCTGTAAGATTTTCCTGTAAAATCTTTAAGGACAATTCCTGTAAATGAATTGCTTTTGCACTTTATTTCAGTTAGAGTATTTAGCTTTAATTTAATGGTTTTTGTTTGGCAGCTGCTGCTGCCAGTACTTTGATAGTTTTTTTACGATTTTTGTCGGAGTTGTAATTAAAGAGTTTTAAAAAAGAAGTTAGCATGAGTATGCTTCGAATCTCAACGCTTATTATGTAAGTTGTAGTGCCGTGAAAAGGGAGTCGGAGGCGGTGTATTCAGAATGGAGTTCCAATCTTTATTAGCCATTAATATCAGAGAGTTTAACAATTGACTGCTCTGCTTGATGCGCTAGCAGGAATGGCAGCTGAAGTTACGGGTGTTCCCTACTAAAGGGTCCGTGTGGCAACACCATACGAGAGGTGAATTATGTCCAATAACGTGTCACCACACAGTGCAAGAAAAGGTTACTGTACATCATTACTTCTTTGGAATGTATGTGATTATAGTGAGGATCATTTTAGCTTCTTAACTCGTGAAAAAATGTATCTCTTCATGAGGACTTTTTTTAACCTATTCACTTTATTTCATAAAAACCAGTGGAGAGCCGTGACTTTTATACCTAGGCCCTCTGACCCCCACCCCTTCCCTCGAGTTATTACGTCACAGCGTATACTTCAGCGGAATATCAAAACAACGGCCCGGGGTGCAAAACGCATCAATGAAAGCGATCCTCTACCACACAAAATAACACCTGTAAATAACCCTATTTGTGTTCTTTGAAATTGAAAAGGATATTGCATTGTGTTTGTTACTTTCGTTTCAGTTGTATGTCTTAAGTCTAATTTGGCATGCTTTTATTTTGAATGCGAGTTAACGCTGTTGACAGGAAGTTGCTGTTGCTATGGAAACAAGAAAAATTTCACAGCGGGCGGAACTTGTCATAAAGTCCGCGATAATAACACCCACCCATTTAGAGGGAAGATATGATTGGTCAATTGTACTGTCATTTGACATTACTCTCTCGTTCAGTTACTATACTGTGAATTCATAGCTGGACCGCCTGGACGTCCGACAGCTCCTCTCTTCACAGTATCTCGCAGAGACGAGCTTCTTTCATTTAACCCTTCACATTCCAACAAAAACTGAATAGGCAGATTCGAAGGATTTATTATTTGGAAATGTTATTTTAAATACAATTAAATCAAGTTATTTTGGTAAAACTAATGAAAAATATAACTAAAAAAATAACTAAAAAAAAATATATATATATATATATTTTTTTTTAATGTTTTTAAATATTATTTTGTAGAATATCTTAGGCCCTCACACAGGGCCTAGAGGGCCCTGGCGGCTCGCAACTGATAAAAACAAATAAAGAGCAATTTCAACACCGTGAAATGTGAGGATTACGAAATCTGCTTTGCTTCTATGTACTCTGTTTGCTTTGGCACTGCTAGGAAAAGCCAGACTGTAATTAGGGATCATGCCCATAATCTGGCCTCAATAGAACAGTTCCAAGTAAATAGTTTTCCTTCGGCACTGCCTGTATTCTTCATCTCATCAGTCATAGAGTGTGACACACTTTTTGCTTTTACTATTACTACACAAGCAAACATGATCTTTTTATTTTTTTGGCAAATGTTGACTGCAGTGATGATGAGTGTAACACAACTTTCTTCTCTGTCTGAAAGAAAGACACAAACTGTAGGAACTCTAATACCACAGAAGGTGAAGTCAGTTGAAGATTGATGCAGCGGGGAAAAGAACACTGCTGATCAAACTCTGCTCACGATTGCGTCAATGGTGACATTAAAGATGACATTTTGACCAGTGCTGTTTAGTCCTATTGTCATTTATTCCTTAGAGGTTTCTCTAATACTCTAATTTCCCCTCCTCGACTCCTTTCCTTGACTCCTACCCTCGATACTTAGTCCTGCCCACAGGAGATGCGAGCGGAGGACTGAGGAGGGGAACCGAGGAGAGAGGAGGGGAAGCAGCAGGCTGTTAGAGAAATGAGAACTCCTCTCCTCTGAGCGGTCATTTTAAAGAGACGTCCATTAATGATGACAGGAGGCACAGCAGCCCTCTGTCTAATAGACAGATGTGTTCATGACCACTTATATATTTACTTTTAATTAATTGACAGTGCGATATCATGAGACAATAACAGGCTACAGATGCGGACATGTACACACACATATATTTATATCAATATATACAATTTCAGAATCAAACAAGTATGAGAGCACAATCAGAGACTGGATATATATATCCCCCCCATATGGTCGCTGAAATCGGGAATAGAAATTAAGGGCCAAAAGTTATATTTAAAAGTATTAAAAGTAAGCAGAGGACACCAAACCAACTGAGACCCGTCGGTCCGCCGCATCTACGCATTGTACAACACACACACCTACACACATACGTGTTTTACAGTCTGTACCACACACACACCTACAGCTCCTAAGGCATTATCAGGCTACAGCGGTTGTGTATTTTATTATGTGAAGAGCACTAAACGGTCTTGGAAAAAACTCTTTGTTTGTAGATATCTACTTAACGACAGCATACAAATACAGAGAGTAATGTGGGCCTGTTATACTGAGTTATATATATTTTACACACTGCTCTGCTTTTTGCACGGACCTCACAGCTGTTCTCACTGTAAACATCGCGTTGCCGTTACTAAAATAATATCCAGGGGATGCATGCAGAGCTGTCATTGGCTGAGATAAGTCCGGCCGTGCGTAACGCTTCCACCGTTCCCGGAAATGCATCCGTGGAGGAGCAGTGGAGGACCGATCAGTGTCTCCTTGGTTATAGCTCCTCCAGAGAGCCTCCTCGATGCTCGATGCTCGGTCCTCGATTTGCATTTAGAGAAATGAGATGTCCTTCAACATGGCGCGCTGAAATCCATTTCCGGGTCACTACCGGAGGACCAAGGAGTCGAGGAGGGGAAATTAGAGTATTGAGAAACCTCTCTTGTCTCGGTTGCCCTTTTCAAAGGCAAGAAATATCAAAGCCAAAGTCTGGACCCTTTAAAGTAGCAGCCTTGCCACCCAAAGTCAGTATTAATTGAATCTGAAGGACCACCACCCTAGCATTTATCTCTGAATGGCCCGTGTATTCTTCTCTCTCGGTGCTGCAAAGGCTAATATCCTCTGGTGCAAAGCCCTTTCTATCCCCTGACTGACTGTGATCGGAGTAATCTTCAGTTCATTTCCTATTAGAGCTCTCCACAAGCAGGGCGTCCGAGGGTCAAGTGGTCAGTCGCAAAGCCAAAGTGTCCACAGCTCTGCCTTTGAAGTCTTTGATGGCCACTAACCAACAAAGACGCCTGTATCCATGGCCACCAGTGGTGAAAGGGGGAGAATGTGACCAGTTGCCACAGATAAAATCTGCCAGTTCATTCCAAGGTCAGCAGACTTTTTCACACCTCCCAAACTTTGTTGGATAAGAAATACATTTTTGGCCAGACCGCTGCAGTACCTTTGAAAACCAATGTTATGATTCAAACAGGAAACCCGGGCCTCTGGAGCAAAAAGACACAATGGGTTTCCTCTTTTGCTCTTTCAACGCTTTTTTATTGGCTGCAAGTATTTAATAACATTTATGTGAGTGTTATTTTCAGTGCCAACTATTCAGTAATATTGGATTATTTCCAGTCAGAACACATAAAGACGGTATGCCACTTTTTATTCAATGCATTGGATGAATGTGAGGCATTATACAAAGGGAATATATGTAAGTAATTTTTTGCTGCTGTTCATAATAACCCACCACAGTCAGAGTTCATTGGGTGGGAGGTAGAGCTTGATGTAGCGCTCTCTTTCTTTCTCCTAACTAGACCCTCACATGGAGGCTGTGGGAAAGGACTGAAGAAATCCTCCCCAAAGGGAATAAGGGTGAGAAAGACAAATCTAAAGAAAGCATCCGTGGTCACAAGGCCTGTGGGTACAGTATGTGAGCCTCGGACTCGCTCTCATGCCCCTAGACCTTTCCAATAAGTCCCATCAGCTTTCCCCTGTCCGGCCAAAACTCCCCCCCCCCAGCAATGCTGTGCACAGCGCACACTGAAAGTAGGGGGGGTGGGGGGGTCGGCGGTGGGGTGTTGGCACTTTCAAGTTGTGTTTTTTTTTCAGGACAGGAGCAGCTGTTAAAATGTTATCCTACCATTCTGTCCAAGCACACAATGTTTCACGGCCGGCTCAGCTGTCCCATGTTTTGCTTCACTGTCACCTGTGATCTTGACTTTAACTCTGAGAGCTCATTTAAGCTTTTAAAAAATGATCATGACACATTATTAGAGCAGGTGATAGCTGAGTCTCTGCATACTAGCTAGCTTGCCCCCCTGATAGCTTATTTAGAAGTATTGGGGGGCGATGAACTGGGACTAAAAATCTGCCCGGGAAACTCGACCGGCCCACTTCGGCCCACCGGGAAAACTCCCGGTATTCCCAATGGCCAGTCCGCCCCTGGATTTGAACAAATGCTTACAGTATGTCGTAAGCATTTGTTCAAATCCAGTGTTCCAGTGATCCAATGGTCTATGCCATAGAGTCTATGGCATAGACCATTCGCTGAGTTAGAAAGCACACACTAACATACTATTCATATTAAGTATGACATGGGACGTTAGAGTTAGATTGTACTTAATTGTTAATTTAGTAGATCATATGCATGTATGTAGAGATTGAGTATGTAGTAGGTAGTATGTGGCAACCATCAGGTTAGTATGTGATATCAAACAAAGCCTGTACAGTAACAGAAGTGGATGTAGTCACACTGATGTCACACATTGGTTTGTGGACTACCGCTTTAAAGCCTTGAGTTGTGCATTTTGGCTACCACCATCTGGTTTGTTTTTGTTTTTCAACCAGAAGTGACCCGACAAGGTTGAGCTAAGTAAAACTGCTTTAATAGATCAAAAGTAATACATTTTTGAGACAGAAACTCATAGAGCAACAACTCTGTAGCAATCTGTCAATAACAAGGTATCCATGCCCTAAATCAGCGGTTTTCAAAGTGTGAGGTGCGCCTCCCCGGGGGATGCCAGAGAGCTTCAGGGGAGGCGCAGCGTGAGAAAAAAATAACGAGAATTTCAGCTAGTTTTATGTTTTAGTTTTATTTCAGCTAACTTTATGCGAGCTGCAACATGGATTGATTTTTAGTGAAGTTACCTAAAGTGAGAGAGGAGACAGCGTCTGGCAAAAAATGTCACTTGCACACTTTTGGCTGTCTGTGGAGACCGAGTTCCCCCACCTCGCCAAAAAGGCGGTAAAAGTGCTCATTCCCTTCACCTCCGCCTACCTGTGTGAGTGCCGGTTTTCCGCATTGACTTTCATCAAAAGCAAGTACTGGTCAAGCTGGGGCGGATCTAGTTGGCAGCTTTGTTTTGAAATAAAAGTTGTGGTTCATCTGACATTTATGAGAGAAAATCCCTAATATCCGAGTACAAGACGCAAGGCTTGTGACCCCTCCCCCGGCCCTGGCGTGAGCATGGAAATGTGATTGGCGGCGGTTTCATTTGAACGGGACGGCGCAAAACGAAAAGCATTCGGACCCAAGTAGACAGAAGGAATGAGGTATTTGCGGTCTACAATGAAAGAGAAGGGACTGTCAAGTTTGGCTGTACTCAGCATTGAATCAAAACGCACTAAAGCTTTAGATCTTAATACGTTTGTGAGGCGTTTTGCTGAACAAAATGGTAATCGCCGCATTCAGCTGTATAGGTATGCCAACTTGATGCTCTGCTCACGGATGACTCGATAAGCATAAAAAACTGTTAAGATGATGACCTTACGTGTGTAAATATAATTTCTTTCTTTGTGGGGGTCTGCCCCCAAAAAACAGTTTTAGGTCCTGAGAAAGTAAAATAAGATGGTGTGTAAAACTACACTGCCAAGCCAAAGAAAAGTACACTTTGATTTAACTAGGCCAGTAGGTAAGGGCATTCCACTGGATAATAATACCCCTGCATTATAGCAACAAAAACAATAAGCAATAATAATTGGGAGGGGGGGCGCGGCTGTTCTTATGTTCTCTGAGGGGAGGCTCACCTTCCCACACTTTGAAAACCCCTGCCATAAATCATAAAATGTTCTGTAATCTATTTTTGCTCTAAATGGGAACAACATTTACAAAATAAACAGAATGATGTACAAGAAAAGACATGGATTAATGTCATAAACTTATCAGGAAAATGTTTGTTGAGGTATTCAATCCAGTGAGAAGTACCCCAATTTTTCTCATAGACTTCTATGCAACAATAGAAAACTGCTGGATGAGAGATTTATGTCACTTCTGCATGGCAACATGTTTCAATCATGGAAGTTTCCACATGAGAACAAACAACATCTTTCTTTGAATTGTTCCTCGTCCATATTGCATGTTACCGACCACTAATTCTAAATTGTCTTATTGTTTTTTTAAGAAATAAAAATGATTCCACGTGAGCTAAAAGCAAACTGAGGGGGCATCAAAAGTAGTCCTTTTAATAGTCCTGTTGTTTCCAGCACATTCCTTCAGCCTAAACACACCCCCCCAACTAAACATAACCACTAAGCCACTAGAATATAGTAGCAACTTAAAAATAAAAAAAGTAAACTCCCTTTTCAGTATTGCAATTGTTTCTTTGGGGTGGATCTTGCATTTGTTGTGCCCAAGTGCGTCAGAAGAACAAAGATGCCATAGCTGGGAGGGGAAAACAAATTAAAGGTGACAGTTTCCTGCAAGGCAAACCATACGGCCCTCAACATGCCAACGGTCCTCTACATATAGCCAGGCTGTAGCCAAAATCCCACATTCAGACTCTTTAGTGTGCTCAAAGCCTGATGGATGTCGTTGTTGAGTCGCTGGGACCACCATGGCAGCTGCCAACACTCACAGTCTGCTCTCATCAGCTCCCACACAGCTAGCAAACTCTGAGGCCATTGTGGGCTATCGCTGCAGTGTGTTTTTGTATCATGTGGACATCATGTGGTGAGCTTTTCAAAAGGACCTGCCATCCTATATTCCAGCTGAACAGTAGCCCAGTGCACCAAAACCCCCCTTTGCTAAGGATTAGCTAATGCTTGGTAATTCAAGGGTACACTAGATGAAAATAACTGAATATTGTGAGTCCTTGTACCAGCTTGGCGAGGTGACATCTTACTCTTATGTCGCCTTGTACTTGTTTGTTCTCACTGGCGAGCTTGATGAAGATGTTTAACTGCAAGCTGTTTCAATTAAATTGTTTACGCACCACCATCTGTGGCAAATTCCTTTTGCTAACATGCAAACAAATTGTTTGCCTCTGAGCAAAAAAAAAATGCTGCCTACAAGGACATGAATTAAAGCCTGAATTACATATTCAGACGAAGCACTTGAAGGTTCTCCTTGAAGTGAGCAGAAACAGATGTTGATCAATCAGCACTCAATTCTACAGTAAATGAAGCTTTCCCTGCCCCTACCACAGAACGGCGTAGAAACACTCTTCTCCCTGAGGTACTGATATTTAAACTGGCCTTTTGACAAGCATGCATGAAAATGAGTGCACTTAAGTGCAAGAACCGCCCCTCTGGTTCTAATCAGAGTTGTGTAGCTTGTTTAGCGAGCATAATCTGCACCCCCAACGGGCTGAAACTCAATCCAGATGCCTGCTATTTGGCAACACCACAGTCCCATCCTATACTCCTCATTGGCTTCCAGCAACGACATAGTGGACTCCCCTTATGGCAGCAGATTCATCTGTCATGTATGTCTTTACTTATGTGGAAGTTCATTAAGACAATCTGACCGTATCTCAGAAGTGTTAGAAATCTGACAGAAACAGAAACATGGGTCTGAACAGAATAATAATAATAATAATAATGGCTTTAATTTATAAAGCACTTCATATTTGCATTCAAATCCCGAAGTGCTAACATCGTAAAAAGAATAAAAAGTAATAAATAAAAATAAATAAGTAAAAAGAATAAAATAAGATAAAAGGGTGATAATAAATAAATAAAAGGTCTAGGGAAAGGCTCTATTGAAGAGGTGGGTTTTGAGGCCTTTTTTAAAAACCTCCACGGTCTGTGATGCTCTCATGTGGTCGGGGAGAGCGTTCCACAGACTGGCGGCAGCCGAGCAGAAGGCCCGGTCTCCCATGGTACGGAGCTTAGTCCTCGGGGGTTTGAGGAGGTTTGAGTTGCTGGAGCGGGTGGTCCGCACGGAGGTAAGGGGGGTGAGGAGTTCCTTGAGGTATGGAGGGGCTGTTCCATAGATACACTGGTGTGTGAGGACGGAGACCTTGAATTCGATCCTCAATTCCACGGGGAGCCAGTGTAGTGATTTCAGGATGGGGGTGATATGATCATATTTGCGCACCCTCATCAGGATCCTAGCAGCGCTGTTCTGGATGTACTGGAGCCTCTGGATGCTTTTCTTAGGGATCCCGATGAGGAGTGCATTGCAGTAGTCCAGCCTTGAGGAGACAAAGGCGTGGACTAGCTTTTCCGCGTCAAACAGAGTGAGTGAGGGGCGGAGTTTGGCGATGTTCCTGAGGTGATAGAAGGAGTTTTTGCACAACTGTTTAATGTGGGCCTCAAAGGTCAGATGGGCGTCCATTTTCACACCCAAGTTGGTGACTGTTGAGGAGAGGGTAATGTCCTGGCCGGAGAAACAGAGAGAACTGTAAGAAATTATGCTTATAGTCGCATGGGAATACTAACTAATGTGTGATGTAAATGCAACATTTCCAAAGGGAAATTAAATCATTATTTGCTCATGTGTGTCAGTGCAGAGGTGGTATTTTCATAGTGAAAATGTACACTTTTTAAAGTTTAGATAAAGATCCATTCTGTTGCTCCAGTGCGCTGCAATGTTTGCAGACTATTCAATGTATATTTGGGGTTAATCAAACACCGTTAAAAATAAATATGAAACCTTTTACGGTAAATACCAAATAATCAGTGCTAGAGCTGTACTTTATCAGATCAAGTGCATTCACCCAGTCACTCACCCAGTCACACACACACACACACACACACACACACACACACACACACACACACACACACACACACACACACACACACACACACACACACACACACACACACACACTTCCCTTTTGCATAAGACACCCCCTGGTTGTTACACAACAGCAAAATCCTGCTGTTTGCCCCAGAATGCACTGCTCTCTTTGAAGTGAGGAATGATGGGTTCATCCCAGAGAGAGCCCCTGCTGTTAAACCATACTGTCTGTCTCTCTGTTTTTAAACGTACATGCAACACTGACTATTTATAAAAATAATCAATGTGATAAATAGTGTACACACTTTAGTAAGAAGCCGTACATCAAACTTCGCACCGAGCCAAATCCAGTAAACAAGCCGTTAGACATAATGAAATATTATTTATGGTAGGTCTAATTATGGAAAGGACAAATGCCAACATAATGACATCAGATATTAATGGGATGGAAACACTTTTAATGGCGATGTAATCCATCAGCCAAACCTCAAAAGGGCATAGACCGAAATAGTTTAGAGCAATTTAACAAAACTACACTTTTAGTTTTAAGCTCAGAGAAAAGATTTGGAACTTTTGGTGCAATATATGGAAAGCATTTTGTCTCTGAAAACAGTATTTCAGACATTGCTTGAGAATAAAGCAAAGCATTATTGTATGTATACAGATTGTTCATTCGTGGGTGAATAGTTAATTAATAAAACAATAAAAACATCATTCATTTTTTGATTTTCTTTTATTAACAAGGTGGGTTTACTGTTCTTAAATGTGCAGTTATGTTTATCATAGTTATGTTTATCTTCCCCTTAGTGATAGTTATCAGACAACTTTCATGAAAGAACAAACGTTAAAAAAATCAAACGAAGAGTTTCCAGTTCCAGAAATATTCTTTCTTCCCTGAGGCAGAAGATGAAAGGTGAATACATTTTCATTGGCAAAATACTTTAATCACAAGACATGTTTGTTTTTTTCATTTGTATTGTTGAGTCCTATTTTCCCCCACAATTTTATTTATTCAACACATTAACTACAGTCATATGACCCCACTCATATTTGTACATTTAGTTTGTTAGCTAAAAGAATCTGTTGTCTCCCAGTCATAAATAGCTGTTTGGATGCAGTGTAGATGACACTACTCACCACCACAATGTACATCATCATTTACTATGTCAGCGTTTTTGCTTGTACAGCAAACTTGCTTTGAATTTAATGTATCCAGGTGTGGAAAGTCAGCAATACCCAAGAGCGTTCCATATATAATGATAGCTTTTCTTCCTGTGTGTCCCAGAAGAGACCATTAACCTCAAATAGCTCTGGTTGAGTGATATACTGCGATATATCAGCACCTCAAGATTTACTGTAATGTAACAGCCATACTTTGTTATAGACGTTCTCCACACTTACAGTGAGACTCAAGTTACAAGACATGGACTCAAAACAGACTCAAGTCACACATTTTAGGACTTGACACAATTAAAGACTTGCAACTCAACTTTGACTTTTGAACTACAGTATGTAAAATGTGTGGTGTGATTATTTTTATTTTGACTTGTTAAGGACTCAAAACTCAAAGTTTTAGACTTAGGAATTTACATGGGATCTTACTTGGGATTTGACACTCTTGATTTGGACATTTGGATTTAACCTGGGACGTGACTTGGGACTTGATGTAAGCCCTAACTTGGGACTTGTCTGTCTTGATCTGGGACGTTGAACTTGACTTGCGACTTGGCAGTCTTAACCGGAGACCTGATAGTCTTGCAGCACATATTGCCACATACTACCACTGACTGGCCCTTTATATATTAATGTAATGGCTCTAATCTCATCATCTTTCTGTGTGATCCAGTTAGGTACAAGTGACTAAAGGCTTCTTCATCTAATACGCAGCATGCATCCAGCATTGCCACTGAAATAGCAGCCAAAGATATGGAGGGCAGACAAAAGCTGCCTTGTGTGCAGAGGCGGAGGAATGCTCCATGCCTGCTCCCTGGACTTACTCCTATCTGATTGAAAGCACAAGGAAACCGTGCATTTATTCAGGCTTTCTTACACAAGCTGGGTAAGCCTAGCTCTCCTGCACAGCTGCAGCCGAATGACTCAAGTTCAAGATGTCACCCGGACAAACCCATGAGATTTTTGTTGTGACGCTTTTCTTGCAGTCAATGTGTCTGTGTGTTTCTGGAAGGGGCATGTGTTTTTGGGTGTGAGGGAAAAGTGGCTGATGTAAGAAAAATGGTGTAATGACACCCTTGTGGTTCACTGATCCTACCCAAGGTCCTCCATGTGTTGGCTATAAACATAGAGTCCCACCTCTACATGACCTCACTATACTCACACAAGTCATCCCATTACCACCCTAAAAGCATAAATAACGCGCACATGAGGAACATAAGGACAATGGATTATGCTCTAGCGACGTCTTGATTCCAGTTATGTGCAGGAAGGGTAGGCGGGTATGTCCAACTCTCTGTCGTCTGCATGTCTCTAGAAAATCCTGTGCGGTGAATGTAGACCTCCCATAAAAGAAGGTTCCAGACAAGGGCGGTCACCTTAGCTGTACCTCCACACAAACCTCCCACAATGCATAAAAAAGGCCAATAAAAGTGATGCACGCAGGCAGAGAGTGGGGAGTACAGGGAGTACAGAGCGGATGGTCAAATGTGATAGAAGCAGACAAATGTGGTCTGTATATTTGTCAGACAATAAGCATTTTTTATTATCACATACAATATTGGAATTCTTTTTAGGAGGCATGGCAGAGAAAGTGCAAGAGGTAGATATTTGAGATGCTTATAAATATGAGAGCTGGAGCCTGCACATCTGATAAGGGAAGGCCTCAAACAAAGCACCAAACACAAGAACAATAGAGAGTTGGAGGGCTTTGGAAGGGATGGGGGCCCAAAGAGGGAAAGCTGAAAGGCCCACAGGACACAGAGAGAGGGAGGCAGCCAGCGCCATGCTGACAGCACCACTCTGAAAACAGCACAGCACATGTGTTTTGATATCATCTCTCACCAGATCACAGATCAGCTGCTCCATGTTGTTATACAGACATATTGTAAAAAGAAAAATCTTAAATTCTTCAGATCATCTTTTCGGGCTGAAGGAAATCAGCTTAAATATGTCAGCTTGTTCTGACATGAAACTCCACATGACATAATTATTACAATTAATAGAATACAATGTAGGCCTACCTCTGGAATGAGCATTTTTCCACTACCAGTTCCCTCGTTGCAAAGTCAATGTTTTGTGTATGGGTTTTGGTTAGATGCCTGTAATAGGGTCTGTGGTTAACACATGTTTAAGAGACTTTAACATTTGGTTTTACAACATAAAATAGGTCAGTAAATATCCCACTCGTGAATTTTGAAGCTTTTACGTGTTTTAAATGATGCTACGTAGATCATTGTGCTGAACATTAGTTTGTTCTTAGCCAGCAATGGTGGTGTTGAATGCAATTGTGCTGTAGTCGTTTTAGCCTAACGTTAGATTTTTACTCCTGGCGATTGCATTTATGAATCAAAAATCATAAAAGTAGTGTTCATTAGTGAAGATTATCTTGCTGAACAAGAAAGTTTCATAAAATGTAGTTTACCAAAAAATCCAATTGATTAGTCCTAATGTATTGTTTTTTTTTCGAGATAACCACCAATGCTAATTTCAGAGTTGGCTTACAAAATAACATCCTACCCTGCAGTACTTCAGCTAGACAGAGGCTAGGCTTCCACCATAATGTGTCATTGTAAAACATACAGCCTGATTTGAACTAGGCTAAAGCTAACCCCATTGCTACATTTTGTTAGCATTTTGAGGACAACTGTCTGGTGATAAATGTATGTACTTTAAGCTGAACCTAATGATCTTCCAGTGTGTAGAGGGTGTGAGGTTCATCCTCGTCCTCAGGTCCTGCCTGCCTCTTTCGGAGCATCCAGTGCCTAAATTAGGACTCAATATCGCATGTGACTCATTGAAACGAGCAAATATAAAACAATTCAGAATTCTCGTGGGCTTAAGTGAAAAGGTTCATGATTCCCTCAAGATGTATCCGGTTGCCTGTGTTATCTGGTGGAATATCAAACTAACTTAAATGATGTACTGCTGCAGTATGTTAAAGAAATGCACCAAAACAACAGCGTTTCACTGTTCATTGAGCCATTCAGGATTGTTTGCTTATTGGCACAAGCTTTGTTTTATAGTAACAGTTTGGTACTGCAAAATAAAAAATAAAAGTGACAGATTTGAGTAATGACCAAAGCCCACAGCGCCAGTGGCCTTTTCTCTACTTCATCCAGACCGCCATCATTGTTGCTGGAGGCGTGGTGACAAAAGATTATCCCTGCGGCCAATATGATGATTTAATATCTCACTATGCCAGAGAGGCTGATTTTCCCTCCTTTTTTATCCTCATGTGAATAGGAACGTTGTGTACTTTGCAAAGGAACTAATGATTAATCTTTTTGGAACCATTTAGGCAGAAACCCACCTAGTCTCTAATGAATACACTATGAATGTTATTGTTCATATTTTCACATCTATTCATCCCTTCCTGCTTCTTTTTGTTTCTTAATAGAGCAGTTGAAAAATAATAAGTTGAGAAAAACATTCTTAATTGCCAAAACATTTGCATGACAGTGCACCCCATTGTTCTCTGTCACATACTGGAGTTGCTGCTACAAGCGGAGACATCACGCACACAACAGATGTTTTAATTTTAGTCGTGTTTGTGTACTAACAGCCCTTCAGCTTCCCACTATACTGACAGATTTCAGATGGCCAGTCAACCATTTAATTTGAATAAGAGCGAGATCAATGAACTTCATGTGCATGTAGTTTCATATTCTCTAAGCTCTGCAGTAAGACATAGCATAACCCCAGAGGGAGAAATGTTGCTCTTTGAACTTTAGAAGAACATTAGTGCAGGAATGTGGATTATTAGCGTTTGAAGCTGGTTATATAAAATTGCAGCCCTCTTTTCTTTCTTTGGAGAAAGCCTGTTGTTATTTGAAAGTGAGTTCAAGGGAGTTAATTCATAACTACAAGCATCTCCCTCCTCACACACTAGCAGGTGTTTTTTTGCTGTCTAAGAGTTTTGATTGGCCTGCATACTTGGCAAAAATATGACCAATAATATACTTTTGTGTTTTGATATAGGGAAATATTAGGCAAGATAGTGGCAAAGAACTTTGTTGAAAATATTAGTTTTTGTTTAGTGTGAGTTTATTCCATTGCAAGATACCAAGAAAAACAACTCTGCCTTAAAGAACGTCCATTTTTCATACATGCAAAAGTACTTATTGGACACCTGCCAACCAATAAGAAACAAGTATTCTCCATGGCTTTGTTTCAGTGTGATACATATGAGTGTGTTTTTATCTGACAGGTTTTATGCTTCCCAGTGCTGGCAGCGGTTGATGAGGGGGAAAGAGGTGACATAAATATGTAATTTCAGGCCGTGTTAGCATACATCTGCTAACACAGTTGAGGTCTCTTTGATGCATTTTATATTATACAGCATATTTTGCCCATCAAGAAATAATGACTTGAGCTGTTGCAGTATAAACACGTTCTAGCCGACATGTACCTTATGTGACTGTGAACATGTGGTGCTATTCTGCGGCTTTGTTTTCTACAAATGGCTGGTTGAAGTTAGATCCCCCGCTGGTTGCCATTTGGTACACCACAAGGGTGGAGAAAGATAAATCTCTTAGAAATGGTGGTTTTAGACTGATCTGGTGGTGGAGCTACAACATAAGCCATAACCACAACAAGAAGGTGTACAGAGCATTTTGATTAGAACACATGTGGACTTCATGTAGTACAAAGTTGTTGCTGATATTATCTACAATGGGTGACTAAAAGAAAAGAGGCAACTATCAGAAACTGACAGCAGCAAGTGACGGAAACATTTTTGTTGCAGCGGTTGAAATTCACTTAGCTTTCCGGCCTGGAATTTACATATTATATATTCTCTCACACTAAAAACACATGTATGGAAAATCTGTAAGTCAGTATTAAGTTAAAGGGTGAATTTGTTTTGAGCATTTACGAAAAGTTTTCAGACAACTGGAAGTGTACACATATCAATTGTTACCATCCAATGATAAATACGTTTATTATTATATTAATTAAATCAACGTATATTTTAGGAATTACACTTCATTTATTTCTTACCAAGAGTAAGAGGAGAATATCGATGATGAGTGTGTATGTTTCTTCTTTGTTTGCGAAAAAAATCAGAATTCTGAGATTAAGTCTAAACTTTGAGAAAAGAAGTCAATTCAGAAGTCTGACTTTTACATTCTGACTTGTTTTACAAACTTAACAAACAATATTCTCTTTCTACCAGATATCAAACTATAAGGGGGAAACAAGTGGGTATAGGGAAGTTACGATTAGTTAGAAAGCCTTTTCTGTTCTCTTTGATACAGTTACTGCAAGTGGATGGTGAGCTCAAGGCAAAATCAAACTCAGTTGGTTTTTGCCAATTTGCTGATTTTATTTATTCTGTGTGTTCTATTTGTTTGTTTAAAATGAAAGACAATTATATAACGATACAACAAACTGTGTAGCTCCAGTAAGAACATATTGGGTTTAGGATTTTTTCCGACTTAATTTTTGTTGTAAATAGAAATGGTTGAAGTCATTATTTTTGTATTAAAGCTCCCATGTCATGCTTTTCCGGTTATTACCCGTCCCCTTGTGTGTTATGAAAGTTTTTCTGCATGTAAACGGTGTGCAGAGTCAAAACCCTCAAAGTACACCCTGTTGCGAGTAAAACTCTAAAACAGAAAATACCTCCCCAAAACGCCTCGTTGGTGAAACGTCATCATGACGTCATCATCCATTTGATTTTTCCGGGTACGTGCTTTCGTAAGTAACGGAACAAAATGGGCCAATCCGTAGGGCCGTTACGTTACGTCCGCGGAACCGTTACGTTAAGCCCCCGCTGATTGGTCCAAATTGACCAATCCACACACGCACACTCAGTGCAGGCAGCCCTACTGATTTCTGCTCCCTGCTGCAGGCTGATAACCAGTGGCGGCGCCAGGGTATGGCTGGGGTAGAATATAGCCATACCAAGAAATGGCTTAGCCCTACCTTAGCCCGACGATGAAAAATGATGTTAAAGTAAGCATGTTGAGAACACGGATTGCGAAAATCTACCGGTCGTGTCCACAACACACAAACTGATCCTGAAGTGCACGTTACTGACGCAATATGGTTGAGACCATTCGGGCTTATGCTAGAGGGGTGTAAGGAATAGTCTAAGTAGTGGGGGAATTTTGTACAGTAAAGGTGTGGAAATTCTCTCGCGTTATAATATCAGCACGGCCGCGGTCAGATCAAAATGCCTCCGAATGCAATTTGAATAGACCTACAGCCAATCAGAGCAACGAAACGTTGGGTCTGCTGCGTCATGCATTACTGATACTTCACGTTCACTGTGAAAAGTTCCCAAACTCGCGCCGGGTCAATTGACCTTTCGCAAAGCCACGCCCCTAAATGCCCGTTGTCCAATCATATTCGATCACGTGCGCGGCTCCCTGTGGAAGTCCGACAAGCTTAGCGTTCAAATTCATTGCGAAAATGGTGAAGCGTTGTGCTTATGGTCTTTGCAAATCGGATAGCAGATATCCCATAAGCTTAGAGGAGGGGGGGGGGGGGGGTGATATTTTATCCGTTTCCTAAACCCAAAACCCGAGAGGAGAGATGCCGCCAGTGGATAAAGAAATACGGCAGGCCCCATGCCCAGCTGAATATGGCGAATATCAACAAACACAAATACGTTTGCTCCAAGGTAAATACGTGCTAACGTAGCTAGCAAAGATTACATTCACAAATTAACTAACTAATTTAATTAACTAATGCAGAAAGCCACCAAGGAAACGGTAATTAACTTTAGACAAACTACAACATTTAATGCCTCTTGTGATTGTATTGTTTTATTCCAAAATAATAATAATAATTCCGTCGAATTTGACATACAGCTCATGTGGTTTTTCACTCTTGCACTGCGACCTGTATGCAAGTGCCTCTATTGATGTTGTGCCTCCCTTTTTTCTAATGTTTATACTGTGGATATAACCCTCCATAGCGTATTGTAGCCCCTTTTGTCGGGACCTGGAGGATATTGCTGCGTTATTGCTCCCAAATGAGTCTGTTAAGGCGACTCCGACGTTACGGAGACCCTCCATTATGGCTTTGTTTAACGCATCTGGCTCTCAGCTTGTCGGACTAGCAACAGTAACCAAGGGGGGGCGTGGCTTTGCGAAAGGTCAATTGCAGACAGACAGCAGAACTTCTAGGATTAATTGTAATTGGATAGATTTGTTCTTAAACGCCCTCGCATTGAGGTACAACAAGTCCAACAGGCGCTTTAATGCGACCCTACATGGATGCCTTTACGGATTTACACACTCATATGCATTTCCCTGACTGCCTGTGACCTCTGCTGGCTGCGAACGCAGCTTCTCCTGTCTCCGTCGCATCAAGAATTATCTAAGAAACAGCATTGGTGATGCACGGAACAGCAACCTGGGCCTGCTGGCTATCAATA
Source organism: Notothenia rossii (assembly GCF_949606895.1). Classification (NCBI taxonomy): domain Eukaryota; kingdom Metazoa; phylum Chordata; class Actinopteri; order Perciformes; family Nototheniidae; genus Notothenia; species Notothenia rossii. The sequence continues at coordinate 25,304,349 of NC_136906.1, forward strand.
AGCAGAGGAGTAAGGCACTGGATGTCCAGCGTGTCATTGACATTTTCGCTTCAAACCACAACAACCGGCGGATCACGCTGCTTTATAGTAGGTAGTTATATAACAGTGAGTTTTGAATATATTTTGTAATAATGGGTCATTTGAAAAAGTGTTTTGTATGACAATAGAGACACAGGCCTCCTGTTGTGTGCTGTGTCTGTCTCTCTCTGTTTACCTATGTGTGTCTGTGTCTCTCTCTCTCCCTCCCTCTCTCTCTCTGTCTGTCTCTCCCTCACTCCCCCTCTCTCTCTCCCTCTCCGTGTCAATTCTATATGCGAACTTTTTTTGTTTCTGCCGCTGCGTAGCATGTTGTAACAACGTGGAATTAGCAGAATAGGATATTGTATTGTTTAACTCACACCTGTTGCTCTTGATGTAATTTAGCTGATAAAAGGAGACTAATAAAAGCTAATAGAAGCCTCACGCGTGGCGTTTCACTGTCAAGGGGTGCGATATTGCGTGTATGTAATTACATTACAAATACTGACTCGAGCCCCACCACTGTATGGGTTATTCCTACCATAGACTACCCAACAAAAATACTCTGGCGCCGCCACTGCTGATAACAGACAGTTGGGATCGCGCGAAATTCTCTCTGCAGACCCATTCTCACAGCGTTTATCAACCTATAAACCTTTTTCTTGCTCAATATCAAGCCACACTTATTGTTTTTATTTCGGCTGTGACTTTGTGTGTGTTCAGGCGGAGTTTGGCTGTGTTTGGCTGTGTATCGCTAAACAAGGAAATCACGGAGGGGGTGGGGGGGAGGGAGGAGCTGCAGCGAGCCGTTTAGTGGAGAAAGTGAATACTGCTGACATACTTTACTGAGATGCTGTATGCGAAACCAATGTGAGTTTGGAAAATTGCACAGTATTTTTCTATTTTAGTATACCTCAACAATGGAATTATGATCAGTGGAAATGGCCATGACATGTGACCTTTAAAAACAAGAAGGATGGAACTCAATGTCAAAACTGAGGAAAACAAAAATAAACCCCGTGAACTTTGGAAATTACTCAATAACCAGCTTGGCTGCAGTAAAAAACTCAAAACGAGATTTTCGAACTTAAACATAAAGACAGATAACAGGCTCATCACAGACAAACTGGACGTGGCCTAGTACTTGAACATTTTTTTCACAAACATAGCCACAACTCTTGTAAATAAATTACCCTCCCACTCAGGGCTTTTTGGAGTAGATCACATCATGAACTACTACAAAAACCTCGGGGTACGCAAAGATGATTTCAGTCTAGCAAGGGTAACAACAGCAGAGGTACTCATTAAACTGAGCGCCCTCCAACCTAACAAGGCCACTGGCCACGACAATATCCCCTCCAAATTCCTCAGAGACACAGCAACTGCCATCTCACCAGTCATAGCTCACATAATTAACCTCTCCATAAAACAGGGAAAAGTACCCAAAGACTTCAAAATTGCAAGAGTAACCCCCCTGCACAAAAAGGGCAGCAAATTGGACCCAGGCAACTACCGCCCTGTTTCTATACTTACCTCCATCTCGAAAGTCATGGAAAAAATAGTATATGAACAGGTCGAAAAGTACCTCGCGGAAAAGAAACTAATCTATGAATTTCAATCTGGCTTTAGAACATCCCACTCCACTGACACATGCCTTCTTTATTTGAACGACCACATCAAACAAGAGGTGGACGAGGGCAAATACTGCGGCATGGTGATGCTGGACCTACAAAAGGCTTTCGACACTGTCAATCACCCCATTCTGATTGACAAGCTAAAAGCAATTGGTTTTGATAAACTACCGGTGAGCTGGATGCAATCCTACCTGGAGGGGAGAGAACAGATGGCGGAGGTAAACGGTATTCTGTCCCCCCCCCCTCCCAGTGAGCTGTGGTGTTCCACAAGGAAGCATATTAGGTCCGTTACTGTTCCTAATTTATGCAAATGACATGCCATCAGCATGTGACTGCAACTTGTTCCTGTTCGCGGACGACTCAGCCCTGCTGGTCTCTGACAGGAGCAGATTGCAGGTTGAAAAAACCCTCAGCTCCGAGCTCGGCAGAATCTGCACCTGGCTCGCCAATAATAAATTATCATTACACCTGGGTAAAACAGAGTCCATTCTCTCCGGTTCGAAAGCTAATCTCAGCAAATCCGACGACTTCTCAGTTGCAGTGGGTGACATTATTGTCACAAGTAAGAAGGAATTTACATATCTAGGATTTATTCTTGAGGCAAACCTCTCCTGTGACAAAATGGCATCCAATGTAATAAAAAAAGTCAATCAAAGAACTAGATTCCTATACCGGATCTCCTCTCTGGTAAACAAAAACACCCTGAAAACTCTGGCAGGACCACTCATTCAAGGGTACTATGACTATGCTTGCACGTCATGGTACCATAGCACCTCCAAGGCGCTAAAAATAAAACTTCAAACATCACAAAATAAACTGGTCAGACTACTGCTTGACCTTTCATCTAGAACCCACCTCACCTCTGCCCACTTTGACAACTTAGGATGGCTTAGAGTAGACGACAGACTACAGCTACTTGCAATGGGCCTGGTCTACAAGATCCACTACACCTCTATGGTACCCATGTACATGTCAAAATTCTTCCCAAAGGTCAAGGAATACCATGATCATAACACCAGAGGGAGCTCCACAAATCATGTAAAACCTAGATTTGGCACAAAAAAGGGGGAATACACGTTTCGCAATTATGCCACATCAAGGTGGAACGCTCTTCCCACAACTGTAAAGGAAAGTAAAACTATACTTACCTTCAAAACCTCTCTTAAAGAGCACCTTCGGGGGAGAGCATTGCAAAACTGGCTCCGGTAATGGTACAAATCTCAACCTGTCGTACAATGGACAGCTTCCCCCCCCATCTATGTATATACTCGCATTTTAGACTCTGTTACTAACTGTATATCTGTAGACTTGGTATGTCTTAAATGTCCGGTTAGGATGTATTAGAAAGAAATCTAAAATGAAAATTGTAAATAAGCCATCTGTATGTAAAAAACCACCTGTATGTAAATTGTAAATAAGCCATCTGTATGTCAAATATGTCTTATATGTCTTAAATGATATGATGAATTTGAAATGGGGGACCCTGATGTAAACAAGACGAAAGTCTTTGGTCTGCATCCCCTTAACAATTGTATGTTTTGAGCTGTACTATACTGTAACCAATATACAAGCTGTTAATAAACTTTTCAATCAATCAAACTATATAATAGGTTCACATATTCCCCACTACAGATAGCATTCAAATAGTCATCAGGCAAATGCAACTATAAATGGACAGCATAAAATTAAAGATAAATTACAAGCAAAACAACGTATCTCACTCTTTCAAAACACAACCAAGTTATTTGAGAGCCTCTATCCCTGCCCTTTTTTTGTCTAGTTGTGGGAAGTAGTGTACAAAACCGTTGTTCCAGTACCTAGATATTTCTGTTATCAGTACTTTACTCTACTATTATTATTTTTGACAACTTTTTACTTTTTTAACACAAATATCTGTACTTTATAATTCTTACATTTTTGTTTTAATCTGCATTTGGCGGTGGGATCATTATTATTTAAGGTCATTGCATGCCTAATTCAACCTAATTTCATACAGAAAAAACAATATGTGTATATATGACAATGACAGTATACAATATACAATTTGAAATAGCAGTTCTTTAATGTTATAGTAATATAAAGTGAGGTCCATTTACCAACTTGACAGTTACAGTTGGTAGTTATGGCTAAACTTTTTTTAATAAAGTGAATGTCAAAGCCCAAACTTCTTTACTTTTACTTGAGTAAAGAAGTCTAGTTAATACTTCAACTTTTATCAGACTATTTTTAAACAGGAGTATCTGTACTTCTACTTGAGTGAAGGATGTGTGTTCTTTTGCCATCTTTGCCCACTTTATAAAGCCAATAGCCATGCTTTTTTTAAATGCTGAAATAGCCCTTTAAGTCTATTCATATTTAAATTGTTTTCCTATGCTTTAAGCTATTTTTGTATTGTTTGTATATGAATGTTTGTTGGCTATTACCATAAAGGAGGGGCCCACTCAGAGGAGTCTCGGCAGGAGAAAAGCGTTATCAGTCGGAGTGTTATCTGATGAAGGGGCCCCCAAAACCATTTCACCAGGCCTGGCAGTGCAGAAAAGGCTCGTGGGAGATGAAGGAGAAAAACGAAGAAGGTGGGGGTGTTCTGCTCCATTAAGAGCTGCAGAGGGAGGTGTATATATCCACTGTGAAGGCTTCCGCCAACTGTCCATTGGCTTAGATTCTCTGCTTTGATCACAAAGTACCACACAGACAGCTTAAGAAGTTTAAACGCACATACATAATCACAGGTCAATGACATCAAAGGTCGATAATGTTACAAAAATAACCACATAGAGCTGGATGTGTCACAAACTGGAAATTGTAATGTTACTGGATTACTAAGAGTCAAAATAAAATAATGAGTTCTTTCTATTTTGTGCAGAGTTTTTAAAGTGAGGTAAAGCAGAAACATTCTGATTTCCTTAAGAGGAGATCAAAAATAGATATCTTCTAAACTTGTTCCCATCTCTCTGCTTCACTGGAACTCAGAGAGACCTTTTGGCGTCAGACTTCCCCAGAAACACACTCAGATTCCAAAGTGTAACTAAATCACCCTAAAGGTCATGTGCATCTATCAACCTGAAGATATGTGTTCTGTTTATTACCCGTAAAGATCATTAACATTTCCTCCCCTGCTGTCTTCTGTTCCCTTGTACAAACATCCACACCAATTCAATTCTCCACACCCAGATAGCCTGGCCTGATTCACAGAGAGAAAAGCTCAAACAGCCATGCAGCAGAGACCAACTCCATGCACAGATCGAGAGTCATAAACGCCGAGGTCCATGGGCTCTTTGTTCTCGATTCAAAGAGTTCCTGTCACTTCCTTTCTCTCTTCCCGTTGGGTCCCGCACAGTTCCTGTCTGTCTCTTTTATTCTAAAAATGTTTTCAGAGGCAATAGGCCTGAACTTCCTTCAGGCGTCACACATGAACAAAAGAAAGACACTATTGTTTGTTTCCTTTATTCATTATGCGTGTCGCTGTAAAAGATGTGACTTTGTAAAAAAAAGTTAAAAGCCTGCATTGCCAATAAACAAAACATTATTCCTAACAAATCTGTGTGGTGAAATTGTCAGGATATGGGGTTTCACAAAATTGTTTTCTAGTCAACAAGTTAACACTGTGTATTACACATCTGTAGTTCTCTATTTATAGATCCCTGATCAGAAGACCTTTCGACAAACTGGAAGAAATGCCGCCGAAACTGAATACGTGACGTGGATCATAAATATATCAGCAATTAAACAACATCTTCAATTTCTCACACAATACGTCTCCTTGCAGTATCAACACTAATTCGGCTGAATTTTATATTTGATCCAATTGTATAGGCTATATTTACACCATAACGGTGCACAGCTTATAGAAAAGGACTTGTCGTTTTTAAAGATATAACTGATTTTCTTTGAATTAAAGAATGTGAATACTGAGTTGAGAGAATAGTCAGGGGTTTTGGCTGATGGGAGACACATCTATGGAATAGGAATTTCAAATAGCTTACCATTAAATGACGGATATACCTTTCTGTCTGATGTTTTACAAATCAGATATTAATGTGTGGAACTACAATATGTGAAATAATATAGCAATGTCCTGTACAATTATGTGAAAACATGAATAAAACTACCCATATTCAGATGTTATACATACATAAGTGTCCTACACTAATAATACAAAGTTATCATGGCATTGTATGCTGTGTGTTATTTGTAACATCTTCAGAAACTATCTTTCCAACTTCTCATGCAGTTGACTGTTACAGGTCCATACAGGTTCATGGTACAATGCATAAGCTTCAAATCGAGAGACTGAAACTGTATTTTTCTTTACTGTTCTGTTTTAATTTCACAATAAAGTTAATAGTAATATTATGTTTGATATTATAATAAACTACACTGGAAACTATAGTGGAAAGTATAATTTATTGTGTTAACACTGTAAACTTGACAGTTGTTTAACCCCGCCTAGTGCTTAAAGCACATTATTGTATTGTTGTGTTGAATATGTTATATTTGATGAAAAAATCAAACATACAAAATAGGGGGAAAGTAGAAGGTCAACGATAGAAATATAGAATAGAAAATATCAAGAAGATACTGTAGTGATCTCTACAATAAAACAGTTTAGTGCAGGACGTCCAAAGATATTAATAGGAGGATGTGCAAAACAGACCAACTAATAAGGCTTTATTTAAACATTAAAGAATACTTTAAGTTAAGGTCTTCTTTTCAATAAGCAAAACATTTTGGGGGTATCTACAGATAAATATTAAGCCTGACAAAATACTTAACGTCTAACATATTGCATAGTTTATTTTGTCACTTGACAATCACCTTCCCTGAATTTTACTCAGGTGTAACTAAAGTCTAATCTAAGGGTTGTTTATATTTCACATCATTAATCAGAATCTGCAAAGTAACTAAAACAAATGTAGTGGAGTAAAAATACCAGGTTAACCTCTGAATTGTAGTGGAGTAGAATTACAAAGTAACAATAAATTGCATGTTGTAAATTCTGCTGTAACAAAAACATTTCCCAACTGGGGATCAATAAAGTATATCTTATTTTATCTTATCTTAAGATGATCGATGGCTATTGCCATATTTGCAAAATGTGCCTCTGAACCTTGACAAGTGTTTCAAGGCTTATCAATTAACAACAGGAGGGGTCACAGACATAAGACCAGCTGTTAAATAAAGCTCTTCTGACCTTAGCTGTCATGTGGGTATATATTAATGCTGCCCATTATGGACACAAGCAATTTTCACCCATTTATTAATTATATGTTTTAAATTTGATAACACCAGAGTGTTTCCCATCCCCTAAACCTCCAGGGGTGTACACAGTTTAATACTGGCAACTTCTAATGATGGGAAATATGAAAACGTCTTTTAAAACTACAATTTCCAGTAGAGATGTGCCATAGAACATGTTGCGAAACACAATTAGCCAGCATTTGTAGTTCTAGGGGGGGGGGGGGGGGTGGGGGTGGACTCGTTCGATTCCAGTTTTGGATAGTCTGCCGTGGTTTCATTCCATTTCAAAGAGCTGTTTGACGCTCGGCGTAACCTTGGTGCACTGCCACTCCAACATCCAATCACAGAGCTTGAGGACTAATCACGGGGTTTGTCAAGCAAAGTGGATGTTGTAGTCCCAAACGATAGCTGAGGATTGGGTAGTGTAGTGTCTTCGGCCATCCTAAACTCAGAAAAAACTATTTGTTTCTCCGAATCGAAGGTTAAAAACAAAAAAGCATTGTACACAATTTAAACCAATCAATGTTATGTAATTAACAAGGATACACTGATGTTTTTTAGTGGATGAGTAGGCTACTGCAGATATCACTATAAAATCATAGAGGTGAAGTCCCTCCATTTCCGGTGGAACTCATGGGATCTTATTTCGGAAAGATTATGTATTGAAGTCAATGGCGAGAGAAAACTTATCTTTTGATCCAGTTTGGATTGTGCCATGAATTACACATATGATGTTTGTCAATCTTAAATAATAATATCTTTGTCAAAAAAGTCACAGTTTGTCGTAAAACTGTTGAAATATAAGACTATGAAAAATACGCAACTAGAAAGACTACAAATCCCAGAGTCGCGTAAGTGATGTCATAATTGTTTTCCTCCACTATATAAGAGATAGCTAAGATAACTTTAACAAGATGCCTAGGTGCTTAGTACCAGGTTGTAATCATACCAGCAATGGGTCTTGCTCGTTCTTTCGCTTCCCGTCTGATGAAAGGACCAGGAGTGGCTGGGTCAAGTTAGCTACCTAGCTAGTAGCAAGCACGTTAGTTAGGATTACAGCCTTACCCCCAGTTTCCACCGGGTCCGTCTGCGCCGCGCTGCGCCGCATTACGGCTGCGCCGCATTACGGCTGCGCCGCATTACGGCTGCGCCGCGGCGGTTGTAAGCATCGCGGCCACTCTAGTCAATGGGTGCTATTCCACCACACGCGCCGCGTTACGGCTCAGACGTGTCCCAGAAGCGGCTCGGCGCATGCTTCAAGGTTTTTAGTCGCTGCAGTTTGTGGAGTGAAAGGTAACAACTACTGATGTTTTAAAGTTAATTAATACCCGAATTAAACCCGGATCAATAAGAAAACTGCAAGCCTACACGCACGACGCTACACTTCTGGGACGCGTCCGGTGGGTTATGGCGCTAGACCAAAACCGCGGCGCAGCCGTGACGCGGCGCAGACGGACCCAGTGGAAACTGGGGGTTAGCCTTATCATTTGTATTAGCCTTAACATGAAGTAACAGGGTGAAGGGTGCTTCATTTTGCGGAGGGAGCCTCATCTGAAGCGCAAATTACTTTACATTCCCACTCTGGATTCGGAGGTCTTTGCATGTTGTCTTTGCAGGTGACTAAGCTTGTTGAGGTTTGACGTTGTGTTTGCACTTTGCAGCAGTGGATAAAAGCTTCTGGCCTGGACACAGTTTGCACCTCACTGTCACATTCCTGTCCTTTCTTCGGACAAACTCAAAATAATGGGCATACTCCACCCCTCGAAAGTTATCGCTGTTGACTCCATAGATATATATAAACACTCTATGACTCACCCGCGCTGCTGGCCAATGGAGACCGACGTTGCCACATGGCCGCCATCTTGAGGAAACCTGAGGCGGAAATCCCTCTTGTCTGTCAAAGGGAGAATCTAGTAATTCTGTATGTGAGTAGGCTAACTGTAGTGTGATTACTGATTTTATCAAAGTAACGAAGTACCGCGTGTCGGGCAACGTTAGTAACTGTAGTGAAATTACTGAATTATAAAAGTAACGCGTTACATTACTCCGTTACCGACAAAAGTAATATTATTACAGTAACGCGTTACTTTGTAACACGTTACGCCCAACTCTGGTGGTGATAGTGAGGGTAAGTCAATCCCTTTTTTGGAAAGACAGTAGCTGACGGCCGTCTTGGTGTTGGAGACGTGTGTTGTGCAAGACCAGAGATGTAGTTCATTGAGCGCACAAAAGAAAGTATTACTTCACAGTTTTACAGCAAAAAAAAAAATGTAACTTGCAAAATTTGCTTTTAAATTGAAAAACATCATATGTATAATTCCTGGCACAAATCAAACGGGATCGAAAGATAATTTTTCTCTCGCCATTGAATTCAATACATAATTTTTCCGAAATAAGGTCCCATGAAGGTCCACCGGAAAGTGAGGGACTTCGGCTCTCTATTTGACAGTGATGGGAATACTTCAGGTTTTATTATGAAAACTTTGAGACCAGAAATGCTGTTTTCACCCCGTGAGGGTTGATGCCAACTTTACATGGACGATGCCTTCAATAGAAATGAATAGGGGAAAGACGTAGTATACTATACACGTTCTCCTAGCGAGACCTCAAATCACCTTCGTAATATCTATCAAACTATAGATCCTACACATCCACTGGACCTGAATTCTAAAAGTACAATATACACTTCTCACTAGTAATCAAATCAAAAAGCATTTTAATTGCCAAACTATTCTACAATTTAGGATTTTCCAGAGAGGGTTATTTTTTAATATACGACCCTCCGGAGCATTTGCAATCAACGGGAGCATCAGCCCATATGCCGCCCGCTAGAGGTGCTAAACTTTAAAACGTGACTATAGGTCTTAATAAGCTTTGGAACAATCGACCTATTTGGTCGTTTTTTGGAGGAGGACAGGCTGAAATCTTCCTCAATTATTTAAACGGCTGCAAAATTCTGTCCTATTACTCTTTACTAATGAACATCTCGTAATTTCTGATAAATGGAGGTCTTCCTGTTGCACAATAAATCCAAAGAAGGCTCCTGGCTTATGGGGAAGTTCAGCAGAAGATACTTGATCCGACAAAGTGAATGGAGAACACTTTTAACGAGACGAGCTCTGCTTTTATATGAGCAGTCAGCATCCTGTGCAGCTCTGACTGTGATTAAAGGTGATGGAGTTCATTAAAAATGAATGAGCGTCTTCTATGTATGCTTCTTGTCCTTCCATTAATAGGCTTATGAGCTATCAGCCATGTACAGTATGCTTCTGCATGATGACTGGAGCTTAAAAACATCAGCTCACTTGAGGTTGGTTGTTGCAGGCTGACAGCCAGGGGATTCTTCTTTATGGTTCACCTCCATTTCCAGACTAAACAGGCCTATCTGGCAGATAGAACAACATGGCATGTATAGCAGAGATGGTTCATTATGGAATGTACAGTGCTTGTGTAAAAAATAACTACTGTACACATACATACACACATACAGGCAGTTGCTGTAGTGGATGGAATACCACAAGGGTGTAGGCAGACAGCCAGTGAGTCAAAATGAGGCCCAAAGTAACCACTCTGAAATGAAGGCTTAAGAGCACAGCCAAACCACGACATCAAACACACAGACTCACACGGAGTGAGAGGAAAAAGACACTGAATCCAAACAGTTGTTAGAGATGTTGTGTGCGAACTATGGCCGTCTAGAAAAAAAGTTTGGAAGGACAGCAAATTATCTTAACCGCTCCATTTTCCGATTTGTTGTGAACATCTTTGAGGAAAAGTGTTTTGCAAAAAACAGCGGAGAAAACAATGCCGACCATGCCAAAAACAAAACCCTGGGTCAACCAAAAAGCAAGATCGAACAGCTTTAACTGCTGTTGCCGCTCTGCTCCTATCTTATTTCCATTGCATTTTATGGCAAGACTCTACTCAACTCAACTCGCTGTTGTTTGGTTTTCCACTAGAAGTTATAGATCCTCATCCAATGTGTCCAGGAACACAAGTGATCAGCGTGCATGCAGTGCAGAATGTGTTAAGGAAATAAAATACTTAGAGTTAGGAACAGATGAAGAATGGTTTAGGTTGATATGGAAGTTGTTTTACTTAACTAAGAAAAGCTTTAAGTCCAAGTTGACTTCTGATTTCAAAAGGGACACCAACAGCAATCTCTTTGATGAAAGTCCTGTGTTTGGACCAACCCATCCCGACTTTATGCAGACTTTCACACTGCTTATCATGTATCACTAGTCCTGGCTCGCGGTAACAACAAACAAAAATAGTGATTCCTTTTCGTAGTTATGAGCATGAAATCTGCCTGGGATATAAACCTTTCTTGACACCACATTTGCTGATGCTCAAAGAGCCAATACTTAAAGGTAGAGTTAAAAAAACTGCAGGCTACAGATTGGTCAGACAGAATAATCTCATGTGAGATATGGAACATCCTGCACAAACCTTCAGTTTTTGAAATAGCCAGGTTAAACCTCAATAGAGACCTCAATGTTTTTATCAACCTGACCCAGAATTATAAAATTACAGGCCTGCAAAAACACTACAGCATATTATTGACCAAGTGCAGACATTGCTCTGCTGGTTGCCAATACAAGGATTCAGTGAGTGTCACTTGAAGATGGTATAACAGCCGTTTTATGCAGTGTCACTCACTATGCCAATCAGCTGAGAATCTTGCCTTAACTGATAGGGTAGTATGTATCTGCAGAGTAAAACAAAACACAGGAAAAGAGTCAAACCTAACCGTGCCTAGGATATAAGTCATCAGTGAGTCTCAGGATAAGGAGTATTAAAGTGAAATCAAACATAATAAGAGCAGGAGGTGATAAGCTTTGTGTTAGATTCTGATTAGAGCCCCTGAGGGCCAGACCTTTATTAGTTATCTTATTTGTTGTGACCTTGTTAGGTCATTTTAAAAAGCTGAATAGGCCTAATTAGGTCAAGTTGAGTCTTCCAAAAGCAGGAAAACATCTCCCATAATATTTCCATTTCACATTCCATGAATGTGAGAGCACTGTTTTTGACAATGGAAATAACATTTTTAATAATCTTTCTTATTGTTGGTTTCCAACACTTGCAAAGCCCATGATAAACGTAGCGGAGTGATTATGTCTCCTACTTCTCTTGGGCTTTTTCTTATACTGGTATGTTGAGACATTTCTTTCCATGAGACATCTATCATCTGACATTTTCCAGAACTCTTTGTCTACGAGGATTGTTTTCTGTAAATATAAACTGTCTCCAGCTAACAGTGGCTGCTATAGGGACTTGAAATATGACCACAGTTACTGAAAGGACATAAACACAACTTGGCAGCTTCACCTGCACAGAAGCAATTGTCTGTGCCAGCAGGGTGCCAAGCACATCAAGGAGCTGCTTCTGAGGCCCAAACAAGGATTTCTTTCTGTATGAGAGGATTATGTATTCATTGCCAAGAATTACACTGACTCATTGTCCAGCAAAAATACCTTTGAAATCATTTTCATACAAAAAATTATTATTTTTTAGCCCTGAAAGCCCTTTTTTTTGATAAATGATTGAAATCTTGTAAAGCATGTAGAAATCGAAAACAATCGCAGGAATTGGAAAAAAATTAAACTCTTTCCGGTTATACAGCGTGTCTGTCTGAGCAGAATCCTTGAGGGAGAATCGTGTTCCTCTGAAAGCTTTCATGCCGTTCCAGAAAGTGTGGAGTTCCTGCTGTCTGCAGACGGAGAGCTCCCTGAACTGTGAGGTCAGTGGTAGGGAAAGGTGCTTCAGTGCTGGAGCCAGAGCCAGAAAAAGGCCAGAGGCCAGAGCATTATGAAACACACAAACACACAGCTGTGTGTGGACAGCCTCCCACTGTTCTTGCCGATCCACCACAACAGCCCACTAATCCCTCTTAGATCTGCTCATCAGGGCAAGACAGTGCCCATCCAGTGGCGCTCCTGCATCTGGTGGAACCAAACAGCGGAATAATCTTGGCTTACGGCCGCAGCAGAATGGGGCAGGGGGCCCATGAGGTGGAAGTCCTGGGGGCCCTCCCCAGATCCCTTTGCTAGCCTGACATTCCTCTCTGTCCGGCTGAGAGAAAGAAACATGAAAGGAGGAGGACATATGAACCATAAACATATGCACATATCTTTTTTTCTCATGTAATGTTTAAATTATAATGATCAGCATACTGGTGCCGAAATATACACGAACACATGCAAAAATAATAAAGGTGTCTAAGATAATATCCAACTGTAAAAAAAACAATAAAGAGCAACTAAAAGCGACCAGACTCTTATACAATGGACTGTTTAAATCCAATACATTCTTAACTAGATTAGGTGCAAGAGGATTTGCATGGTCGCCCCAGTCCTAGCAGCTCAAGGAAAGCCGAATAGTTGAATGTGATTAAACCACATGTACAAGTCATTGTGCTTGTGTTTACTTGCACACAATCAATCATGTTATTTTATCTTCCCCCAAAACAAAAAATATTTGTATTTCTAATCACAAGATATGGATGTGTTTACTTGTTTACCCAATGACAACTACTGCTTCAAGAATATATGACCAATGTCTGTAGCTCTCCGAGAAATGATAATAAAGCATAGCTGACCTTGCTGATGAGGGCGTCTAGAAGTTCCTGGAAAACAGTGATCCATTAACTATCAAATATGAGTGATTAAATAGCCTCCTGATCATAAAAAGCGCATATTTAATCACATATTCAAAAAGAAGGAACATTAATCTTGTGTATTTACACTAAAAGCTTCATGCTGGCTGACCTGATTTGGGCCCCCAGATTTTGTGACAAAAAGAAACAAATACATTTGCCTTGACAGAAAGAGAAAATCCACATAACGTGCCATTAAACTACTGTTTAAGCATACAGCTGAAGTGGATGTTATTGAAAAGGATACATTACAAGGCTGACCTCAGGTCAGTGTTCATTCCTTCGATTGGGACAAGCTAACAGCAGAGCAGCGGGTGGAAACAGCTGTCTGTATGTTTTTTCTCCCTACACTTGAGCACCACCTCAGTTACCCTGCATCCTCTTTTTACAAACACGCCCATAACCAAAACATGAGCAGTCCTCTTCACTTACTCCAGGAATGTTACAACGCTTTGCAGGCCTCTCTGCACCTATGCAATGCAGGAGGTAAGATCTACATGCTGATGTGTGCAGGGTGAGGGTCGCTCATGATTTACGCAATAATAAGACCCACTGACACATTTTGTTTGTGGGACAGCCGCACATTGAGTTAGCAAGTCAAATAGTAAAAGTATGTTTATTCAAATTTTACTTTAAACAGAACCCCATTAACTCCTCCCCAATATTGTAAAATACTTTTGACTTCACAAAAATTAACACACAATGCATTTGGTAACATGTTTAAAGGGTCACGTATCACTACATAAATGCAGTTTACCGATAAAGCATATTCAGTATAGAATAAGCCCAACAAATATAATTTCACAAGTTTACGAAGTAAAAAGCGACCTCTACATTATTTTAAGACTCCACCTAACTATTGAAGAAAGTGACCCAAACGTTCCAATTGAAAAGAAAAACAGCCACTTCAGAACAAATGAAACCTTAATAAAAAACAACTTTACCATTGAAATTAAAAGTCACGGAAATCTTTTCTAAATGGATATCATCTGCAAAGCGTGATTATAGATATGGCTTTTAAAAATATGACTTTTCTGCCCAAGGGTAAGTACTACTGAGGTAGTAGGTAAACCGAAAGGAGCCGATATGGGAACCATGAGGCACTCCACAGGGGGGGGGGCGGCAGTATTAAGTTTCCTCTGCATTTGGCTGTCTACTTGCTACTGATTTACACGCAAACAGATCGGGCATGCATGGTCTTAGTCTGACAACTTAACACATACTTTGTTAATTATAGTGGTTGGATTTTGGAAGTTTCCCAAACAATCCTTTGTTGCAATGACTTACTTCTTTAGACTACAAGAAGTAGCTCCAGTTTAGCAGATGTGTTATCTAGTAAGCAAAATCTCTATTGCTTGTGAGATGTTTTGTCTTGCAAAAGCTAAAGGTCAATACATATTTAATAAGAAGAGGCAAACATGGGGAATATTCAAATTTGTCATCAATTGTCACACCCCCAGGTTTATGTCACGGGTTTTAGTGTTGTTTGGGTGTTTGCGGTCATGTTTTTCCTCCTGGGTTATTGTCTGGTCCTTTTCCCTGTGTTTTTCATGTCTGTCGTTAGTTCCCTGGTGTGTCTAAAGGCCCAGATACACCTGCCCGAAATCGGCACTAAATGGGAGTCGGGCCGAACATGAGCGTGGGCACGCCCTATTCGGAGTGGTGTGCGCCGCACCGTCGGGTCTTTTCTGCCGACCTGACGCCTTTTCTTGCCGATTCAACATGTTGAATCGTCGTCGGGAACACCACCGGAAGTCGGACAAAGGGATAACACTGATTGGCTGTTCAGCTAGCGAATCACTGCATGAGGAGCGTTAACGGAAGTGAGGGAGGTAAACAAATGATTTAAAATGGAAGATGGAACACACACGGACGGCTATTTCACCTCATCGGTTTATAGAGCTCCTGTTCGTTCATGTTTTCAATGGACGAGAGTGAAAATGGAAAGAAAAAAGCTATTTGTTGTTTGTTTATATCACGGAGTCTGTTCTTCTTCTCTGTCTTCCGGTTGTTCCGGTTGTTGCCTCTTTTGAATGATGAATACACACTACCGCCGCCTGCTGGTAAGGAGAGTTATTGCCACTCACGCATGCGCAGTTCATAAGTGCTCGGCTCGGATTTGCGATGTGTTCCAGTGCGCGAAGTCGGCAAATACGCAGGAGAGTCCGGCGACGCAACAGTCGGTGTCGGCGACTTCTCAGGTGACTGGCCGGTGTATCTGGGCCTTTATTCCCCGATTATTTTCACCTGTCACTCCTCTTGTGTCTCCTGTGCCCATCAGTGTCAGCCCCGCCCCTGATTGTTCCCACCTGTGCCTTGTTACTCTGTGTTTAAATTCCCCTGTCTCCCAGTGTTCAGTGTCAGTTCGTCTTGTCTATTGTTATGACAGGTCTATGCTTTTGGAACTCTTTGGTTTTTGATTCCTCACTGCATGAGCGCCTTCATTTTTTGTCCTCTGTTTTTTTGACATCTCGACTGGAGTTTTGGTGATTACCTTTTTGTTCATTTTTGCTAAATCATGGAAAAAATAAATTATCTCACAATACTTTACCTCTGCCTCCCTGTCTGCATTTGGGTCCTACATACTAAGTGCCTGGAATCGTAACAGAACGAACTGACCAACCATGGACCCAGCAGACCTTTTGATGCTACAGGCGGAATGTCTTGGATATTTTCTGGGGTATATTTTTTATACGTGGAAAGGCGCCTCATCTAGACGGGGTAGAGAGGCTGCGTTGAAGGAGGCACGTCAGGAGGTTGCTCGCAAGCCCTGGCTCTGGAGCTTGTTGCCCGAGTGGCTTAGGATTTTTTCACGTAGCCCTGAGAGCCAGTCCTCATTTTCTGACCCTTTTTTGGGGTCTGGTCTGGCGTTTGGAGGTCCACGAAGCCTCCAAAAAACTCCTAAGAGATGCAAGGCCAGGGTTCTGCGCCCAACAGCCATGGTTCCGGCTCCAGCGCCGGACCCAACAGCCATGGTTTCGTGCTCCAGTACCATCCCACACAGCCATGGAACCGTGTTCCGGTTCCTTGCCCAGCAGTCATGGTTCCGGCTCCAGTACCAGCCCCAGCAGCCATGGTCCCTGCTCCAGAACCGGCCCACAAGGCCATGGATCCGTGCACCAGTACCGGCCCACACATCCATGCTTCCAGACTCCATTACCTGGCTTACATAGCCAGGGTCCAGGCTTCCGCTCCGCGCCCAGCAGCCATGGTTCCGGCTCCAGTGCCGGCCCCAGCAGCCATGGCTCCTGCTTCAGCTCCGGACCTTACAGCCATGTTTCCGGCTCCAGAACCGGACTATACAGCCATGTTTCCGGCTCCAGTGCCGGCCCTAGTAGTCATGTTTCCAGCTCCAGAACCGGACCTTACAGCCATGTTTCCGGCTCCAGAACCGGACCTTACAGCCATGGTCCCGGCTCCAGTGCCGGTCCAGCAATCATGTTTCCGGCTCCAGAACCGGACCTTACAGCCATGTTTCCGGCTCCAGAACCGGACCTTACAGCCATGGTTCTGGCTTCAGCACCGGCCCCAATACCCATGGTTCCGACTCCAGTTTCGGCTCCAGGACTGGCTTACCGGCCAACGCCAGCTCCCCGAGTCCTGTCGGTGTACCGACCAACGCCAGCTCCCCGAGTCCTGTCAGCATACCGGCCGACTCCAGCTCCTCGTCTCCAGTTGGCTCTCCAGCCGACTCCAGCCCCTCGTGTTCTGTTGGCGAACCAACCGTCTCAAGTCTCTTCTCAAGTATCCTCTCGAGTCACCTCTCGAGTCCCCATTCAAGACACTTCTCAAGTATCCTCTCGAGTTCCCTCTCAAGTCACCTCTCAAGTCTCCTCTCGAGTTCCCTCTCGAGTCACCTCTCGAGTCCCCTCTGAAATCTCTTCTCAAGTCCCCTCTCGAGTCCCCTCTCGAGTCCCCTCTCGAGTCACCTTTTGAGTTCCCTCTCGAGTCCCCACTCGAGTCTCTTCTCGAGTCCCCTCTCGAGTCACCTCTCGAGTTCCCATTCAAGACACTTCTCAAGACACTTCTCAAGTCACCTCTCAAGTTCCCATTCAAGACACTTCTCAAGTCACCTCTCGAGTTCCCTCTCGAGTTCCCTCTCAAGTCACCTCTCGAGTCCCCTCTCAAGTCCCCTCTCGAGTCTCCTCTCGAGTTCCCTATCGAGTTTCCTCTCAAGTCTCCATTCAAGTTCACGCTCAAGATCCCTCTCAAGCCATCTCTCAAGTCAACTCAAGTTTCCTCTCGAGTCTCCACTCAAGTCCCTACTCTTGTGCCGTTGGAGGTTCCGCTGGGGGTCCTGCCAACCCTATGTCCTGTGCCTTTGGAGGCCCCGCCGACTACTCTACTGCCGGGGGTCCTGCCAACTCTATGTCCTGTGCCGTTGGAGGCCCCTCCTACTACTCTCCTGCCGGGGGTCCTGCCAGCCCTATGTCCTGTGCCGTTGGAGGCCCCGCCGACCACTCTTCTGCCGGGGGTCCTGCCAGCCCTATGTCCTGTGCCACTGGAGGCCCCGCCGACTACTCTTCTACCGGGGGCCCTGCCAACCCCATGTCCTGTTTCGTTGGAGGCCTCGACATCACCTGTATCGCCGGGGGTCCTGCCAACTCCTTGTCCTCTTCCGTGGAGAATCTTGCCAACACCCGTTCCACCGGCTCCGGTTCCTGTCCGGTCAACACCGGCTCCTGCCCGGTCCCCTGAGAGCTGTGGTCTTCGCCCCTCCTTGAACTCTGCCTGACCCCCGGGCCGTCCTCCCGAGACCCACTTTTTGAACTCTTCCTTGCCCCCGGGCCGTCCGCCCGAGTTCCCCTCTTTGAACTCTGCCTTGCCCCCGGGCCGTGCGCCCGAGTTCCCCTTTTTGAACTCTGCCTTGCCCCCGGGCCGTCCACCCCGAGACCCCCTTTTTTGAACTCTGCCTTGCCCCGGGCCGTCCGCCCGAGAACCCATCCATGGTCTCTGCCTTGCCCCCGGGCTTTCCGCCCGAGACCCGTCCTCCGGACCCCCTCCACCCACCCTGCTGGACTTTGTTGTTTGGGACGTCTGGGATCCGTCCCTTGAGGGGGGGGTTCTGTCACACCCCCAGGTTTATGTCACGGGTTTTAGTGTTGTTTGGGTGTTTGCGGTCATGTTTTTCCTCCTGGGTTATTGTCTGGTCCTTTTCCCTGTGTTTTTCATGTCTGTCGTTAGTTCCCTGGTGTGTCTAATTCCCTGATTATTTTGACCTGTCACTCCTCGTGTGTCTCCTGTGCCCATCAGTGTCAGCCCCGCCCTGATTGTTCCCATCTGTGCCTTGTTACCCTGTGTTTAAATTCCCCTGTCTCCCAGTGTTCAGTGTCAGTTCGTCTTGTCTATTGTCATGTCAGGTCTATGCTTTTGGAACTCTTTGGTTTTTGATTCCTCACTGCGTGAGCGCCTTCATTTTTTGTCCTCTGTTTTTTTTACATCTCGACTGGAGTTTTGGTGATTACCTTTTTGTTCATTTTTGCTAAATCATGGAAAAATAAAGTATCTCACAATACTGTACCTCTGCCTCCCTGTCTGCATTTGGGTCCTACATACTAAGTGCCTGGAATCGTAACATCAATGATCTGAGGGGAAACGCACACAGATGCTTACTGTCGGAACCAGGCCTACATTGTGTCATATTAATCAAGGCTCCACTGCTTTTCCAACACAATTGTATGCATTTATATTCACCTACAATCCAAACATTTCAAATATGTTCACATTTATGTTATCAAATTGAATGATACAGCCACATGCACTCCACAAGCAGTCATGCTGACAACACATCTTGCTGCATGGAAGGCTTTTTTCCAGGAAGCAGTCTGACAGGATGACAGACCCCAGTGTGGTGCCGAATCAGTCGTGATGGAAAAACAAAAACAAGCTACAGGCTTCATTCTGCTGTTTACATTATGAACTTGTTTTTGATTATAATGGGAGCTTGCTGTATCCAGGCTCTGCTCTCCTGCTGAACATCTGACGTAGCATTGCACTTTGTTTTTAGAAGTTTGGGTGTGTGCAATCATGTTATGCATTGTAATTCAGTTTGCTTTCCCATTGTTTATATGTGGGTTTTAAATGTCAGTTTAACTAGATTAGTTATTTCTGATAAAAGGCACGAGTCTTTCCCTTTCTACATCAATCAGGCATGCAGGATCCACCATTGAATATGTGTGTGAGTTGTAAATGTCTACATGTTTGTGAGAACCTAATCAGCCCTCATTTATCCACTTCCTCCTGCTGTCTGAAAATGAGGAAGCGTCCCAGCCACTGGACGCTGGTGACTGGCCTGCAACACACTATAATCCACCACAGACTTAATGAGCTTAATGTGCACTCCCAGGCCTCTGGGCTTAAAGGCATGTGCCCTGCAACCATTGCACTCGTGTGTGTGTGTTTTCTTCACATTTAAAAAAAAACATTCACACAAAGCTCTGAGGTGTGTCTGCTGTTGTGATTGGTCATTACTTCCTGACATCATCTTGTTTTGGTACAGTAACATCTCTATTATTGGAGCAGTTATCTTTGAGTCATGATCATTTGAAAAATTGAAAGATTTCAGTGTGCCTGCAGACAGTGTGGTTTAATCATTATCATTAGACTCACATTACGTGACTTTGACCATCTGCTGCCTAAGCGACTGTGCAAACAGCTCACATGAATCCGGGGCTGTCTGAGGCTAAGTGTAGACTTTCATTTGTAAACAAGCCATATGTCGTCATCCAGCCTTAAGTCTTTGAGGGAAAGTAAATGCAGACCAGAGCCTTGCAGTTGTGCTGAGGCTTCCAGGAATAGGAACAGATTTCAGAGCTCGATTGGGGATAAACTGTGACTTAGTCCTCAAACCCAAAGTCCACTCTGGCCTATACACTTACACTCACTTTCGCCCCCGCTGAAATGATTGCACATCACAGGCACTGCCGTGCAATAATCTATACTTATTCCTTATTTGAACATGCAATAGAGAAATCAAAAAACGTATGTTTTCAGACGGCACACTAAGTTAATATAAAATATCCTTTTAAAAAGGCATTAAGAAAATATCTTCAAACACTGAAAGTATTAATGAACAGTACCACAGATACTAGGACTATTTAATTGAGTTATACTTAGTAATTTAAGATAATTAAGGTGCTTGGTGGTATTAAAACCACTATCTACATCAGGGGTGTCAAACTCAATTTAATCGCGGGCCACATCAGCATTAGGGTTGCACTCAAAGAGCCGGTTGTAACTTTAAGACTATATAAAAATACATATATATAATGTATTATATTACATTATTGCCTCTGGATTTGGATTATTATCAGATAGGGTAATAACTTCATAATTAAGTATGTCTGAAAGCAGAAGTCTGGGGCAAATAATTGCAAGTCTCTTCAGTGAGAATGTCACAATGATTTAAAAAGAAAAGCCACATTCTGGGAAAAAAGTGACATTTAAAAAAAAAGTAACATTTCGAAAAAATAGTCAAATTCTGAGAAAAGCGCACATTCTAAGAAAAAAGGCTCATTCTAAGTAAAAAAGTCAAATTCTGAGAAAAAAAGTCTAATTTGAGATGCATTGTGGGACATGTAGTCATGGGACATGTGCTTTTGTAAATAATCATGTAACCGTATAATAAGCATATAATATTCTTTGCGAGGTCTTGTGGGGCCACAGAAAATGAAGTCACGGGTCGGATTTGGCCCCCAGGCCTTGAGTTAGACACCCCTGATCTACATGGACGTAATTTTAAAGAATTGTGAACTTTATTATAGCTTTCGGAGAAAAAACAACTGCCTGGCTTGTATTACAATACATGCCACATAAGCTAAAGGAAACTTTAAGCTTTGCATTAGTATAATAGGGTAAATCCGAATAATGTTGTGAAACTCTGAAGATTGAGGGATCATTGCCATTGCATTAACATCCAACCTTTGCACTCAATTGACTCAGGCTGAGACTGTAAGTGATGAAG
The DNA here is from genome assembly GCF_949606895.1 of Notothenia rossii. Lineage (NCBI taxonomy): Eukaryota > Metazoa > Chordata > Actinopteri > Perciformes > Nototheniidae > Notothenia > Notothenia rossii. The sequence goes on from NC_136906.1 coordinate 25,325,857, forward strand.
AATTTGCTTTTACTTGTTTTCTATTATCATTTTTTAATCATCTTAATTTAAAATCAAGCAAACATTCTAGTAACCTCTGTCAATTGAAAACATCATATCTATATCTACGCCATGTCATTCAATGAAGAAAAAAAAGTTGTGAGTTTTGCATTGGCATAAACTTTAAGTAATGCTGATGATGGCCTTAAATGTCTTATCTGACAAGTTAACAGAGTCAACAGTTGAATTGATGGAAGAAATCGAAATATGTGTGCATAGACTACTACTACTGTTTGATAAGAAGTAGAGATAAAGGACAAATTAAAGCTCGCTGGCCAGGAACAAGAGGGATCTCATACTTTACTTCTACAGTCAAAGATGTGCAGACTCATAGATCATAAGCGTAGGGAAATGCAAAGGTCATACTGATCCATTTTGTTTGCATAATAATGTGATGGAAGGTGTAATTGACCTTTCGCAAAGCCACGCCCCCCCTTGGTTACTGTTGCTAGTCCGACAAGCTGAGAGCCAGATGCGTTAAACAAAGCCATAATGGAGGGTCTCCGTAACGTCGGAGTCGCCTTAACAGACTCATTTTGGAGCAATAACGCAGCAATATCCTCCAGGTCCCGACAAAAGGGGCTACAATACGCTATGGAGGGTTATATCCACAGTATAAACATTAGAAAAGAGGGAGGCACAACATCAATAAAGGCACTTGCATACAGGTCGCAGTGCAAGAGTGAAAAACCACATGAGCTGTATGTCAAATTCGACGGAATTATTATTATTATTATTATTTTTGGAATAAAACAATACAATCACAAGAGGCATTAAATGTTGTAGTTTGTCTAAAGTTAACTACCGTTTCCTTGGTGGCTTTCTGCATCCACCTTGTTGTTCCTTTGTGGGGGTCGGGGTGCCCACTTGTGCAGCAGGATTAGGGAAGTCGGCAGTAGGCTTTCCATTAACAAAATGCTACAAAGATTAAAGCAAAATATAAATGAATGATTGCCTGTTGGCTTTCTTGTTTGTACTTTGACCACAGGTAGACTAATAACGGAGCTCAGCTGTTCAGACATTATTATGCATCAAGTGATATACATGGTCAAAACGACCTATAAGCACACAGCTTACAGCTGTAGTCGTGTGACTTTAGCTAACGTTAGTTAGTGAAATTAGTTAATTAAATTAGTTAGTTAATTTGTGAATGTAATCTTTGCTAGCTAGCTAGCTACGTTAGCACGTATTTACCTTGGAGCAAACGTATTTGTGTTTGTTGATATTCGCCATATTCAGCTGGGCATGGGGCCTGCCGCATTTCTTTATCCACTGGCGGCATCTCGCCTCTAAGCTTATGGGATATCTGCTATCCGATTTGCAAAGACCATAAGCACAACGCTTCACCATTTTCGCAATGAATTTGAACGCTAAGCTTGTCGGACTTCCACAGGGAGCCGCGCACGTGATCGAATAGGATTGGACAACGGGCATTTAGGGGCGTGGCTTTGCGAAAGGTCAATTGTAATAATTGTTTTTTTTATATCAAATCCTCCAGAGCCTCAGCATCATCTACATACTTCATTGAATTGGTGGATATCTCCCTGCTCCTCCAAGGAAAATACTCCTCTTGAACCATGCTCGCTTCTGATTTGGCTCTATCATCGCTGCAGCTGTGGAAAGTGTAGCGCTTGACCTTTAAGACTCACTCCTGAGATGCAGAGCTCTTGCAAAAGTGATTGCTATAGCACATGCAAAAGGAAAGATTGAATGTTTCCACTGTATTAATCTGCTGTTACTGCCAACTGATATTACAAAATATTTTCATCTTAGAATTTGCACTTTTTGAAGATAAAGTGACAAAGTGAATGTCATTTTCATGCTAACATTTAGAGTTGTCTGCTATTCCGAGTCTGATAAGATTCAATGATAGCAACAACCAGGGAACAGTTTGTATTACATTTACCGAAGGGTCAGTAATCATCAAATTGTACTATGTATTCTCTAACTTTAAACAGGCCCTAAAAAGCTAATTTTCAGGTTCATATTTTTATTCTATACTGAATCTATTAGAACTCTGGTTACACTACCTAAATTATTTCATTCCAATTTCTCTGCTTCAGTTCTGTCAAAGTTGTGCTAGAGACTTATGTTCAGCACTCCTACACACTCAATAAAACTCCAGTTTGCTCACTATCCATGGCAAGGCTTTTCTGTTTTGAAGCTGTGCATTCCAAAAATCTTTCACTACTGTTTTTCATTTTTATTGCCGGCCTATAACTAATCCATTACATGCAAGGAGAGCTGAAGGGTCACCGAGAAGTTGAGATTTTAATGAAATATCTGCTTCCAGGTTCTTTTCACACTGTGGACCTTCAGGGTTTCACTCTAGGGCTTTGTTGCCCTATGCCTCTTTCCCCTCAGGTGCTGAGCAGGAAATTGAGGGATGGATCTGTACACAGTGAAGCCCTGATTAAGACCTGATGTTACCGCTGCAGGGGCCATGTTATCAGAGACCTGTGGAGCTCAGCAGGATCAAATAAGGTTTTATAAGTTAGTGACATTAAAATTGAACATGACATTAATGTTGTGCTTTGATGATAGTTTATCACTATAAAAACTTGAAATGGTTGCAAATTATTTGGGTGACTACAATCCAATGTGTCACTGGCTTTGCAAAACTCAGCATGGAGAACGTGTAACCAGCAAAGCAAAAGACAGAAAATGTATATGTGAGTATTTGGTCACAAAACACTGCAGCCTTTACGCACTGCAACAATAAAACAACTGAGTTATTAAGTAACTTTGCTCATTATCTGTATGGAGCTCCATTGTGAAATTAGCTGTTGTTGAGACACAAATGCTTGATACTTCATTTAATAATTTGCTATTATGTCGGGATTATGATTTGCACTATAAACTGTGGCAAATGTATGATAATCCTTAATCTTTTTAGCAAACTTCTGTTGCTCCATTCATCAGAGCAACACACAGGCATTTCATCTTTCTAACATAATCTATTCATTCCCAAAGGCGAAAAACACTCTGCTTCACTACAAAACATTTCTTCATTATGTTCATTAGAATAGAAGCCACCATACTTCCTATAGGGCATTCACACATGAGTTTAACTTTCTTTCATTTTGAGGGATGGGACAAACAGGATAACCTTTAGGAAATCAAAAGATTTTTTGTCTGAAGCAGGGATTTGTCCTCTAATTAATGACATTTAGTCAAATGCAATTATGACAAATGTATGACTGAAAAACTTTGGAAATCATGGATATTTTACTGTCCCTCCTAGATTTAGTTCATATCTCACCAGATCCTGGAAAAACACAACCCCACTAATATAGTCCCTGGTGTTGTTTTAATGCGCTGCTGTTTTTCAGTTTGACCTCATGTTCAGGGTGATACTGCATCTGGTTAGGTTAAAGGGTAGGTTCAACATTTCTTTCTGACTCTGAAATGAATAGCCAGGTGCCAAAAAGAACATTAAAACTGGATTTGTTCACTGTACAGTAATTCCTGTTCACAATTATCTCTTTGTTATGCACTTTCAGAAGTTGCCCTACCATCCACCTGTTCCTATAGATTTGCACATTGAAAAAAAGTGAAATCTTGGAAGTTTAAAATATTTTTGTTAAATTGAGCAAACATACTGTACATGTATGGGCTCAGAACAGTCTCATAATACACACATGCACACAGAAGGATTCAAACTTGTATTTCGTGATCCGCAAAAGGATTCACACTTGTATTTCCGGCCTTTCTGCAGGTCACCCTTGAAAAAGAGATCTTTTGATCTCAAGGGGCTTTCACCTGGTTAAATAAAGGCTACAAACACAAACAAAAAACGTGTGTTTCCTGTATGGCGAATACAGCTGCTTTATTTATGTCTGTATGAAGTTGTTGTCAGTGCATTACGAAGCCAGTGCTAGACAGTGAACTGTCAACGGGGGGGAGCCCCGCCGGTCATTATCGGCCGATATTCACTCTTAATAGTTTGATCGGTGCTCTCTATAAAGGCCGATCAGGAGAGCTGGATCTGATCGATATGGACATAAACGTGAGTGAAGTATAACCGGACACGAGAGAGAGATCAGATCAGCTGCTGAGTCTGACAGAGACACGCAGCTCTGCATGATCACCTGAAGCTCCGCCCTCTGTTTAGCGAGCTGACCGGACTGCGCAAAATGCGGAAGTGTCATGAACGCAATAAATCATACCCTCGTGGGGGCGCGCTCATGTGATTGGCTTAGAATTGAGGAGACATCTGATTGGCTATAGATAGAAAAAAGTCGCACAGCGATCCGTGCACAGAAAGCGGTTTGTGTTTGCAGGTTCAGGGGATTTAAACGGAAAACAAATATGTGAGGATCAAAAATACATATGTAAAACTTTTGTCTGTATTTGGATTTTTTTACATGTATATGAAATGGAACACATTTGTGTGTGCATTGAAAAACACAAGTGTGGATCCGGAAATACAAGTTTGAATCCTTCTGTGTGCATGTGTGTATTATGAGACTGTTCTGAGCCCATAGTACATGTACTAACACCACTAACACGTGCAATATAATTCGAAATAAATTAGGCTTGGATCATACTGAATGTGTTGCTTAAGAGTTTGCTAACATATCTGTTGTTTTGCTGTTGTTAAGCACTGCCCTTATTTACCTTGATTAAAATAAGACTTTCTTAATTTTTTGATGATTTGATCGTAGAGGAATGCCAAGTTTTCTTCCCTAATTGAAGGTATCACGAGGTGAGTAATTTATATTCAAATCTTTTTTTTGTGGTTGAAATCTTTTTTTTTTAGGTTAGTAATGTTTTAAGGTTAGGGTTGGGTTCAGGTTAAGGACAACACATCATGTAGTAACACAACACACAAACAAGATGCAATTTGCAACTGCAGCACATTCAAACATATCACTCAGGAAGTGACACTGATAGATACTTACAATTAGTTAAATTGTTCAAACAAATTGTGAAATATTTATCAAGGTGAAGGTTTGAATTAATGTGTGTTTGGTGTGTGTTTGGTGTGTGTGTGTGTGTGTGTGTGTGTGTGTGTGTGTGTGTGTGTGTGTGTGTGTGTTCCCCTCAAACTCCCTCGCGCCCCACCTCCCAGCCCAGCTTCCAATCAGAGCAGACAACGTCCATTGGGGCCTCGCGACCGTAGAGCAGAGAGGAGACGGTGGGGGAGGGTCACGTGTGTACACACTAGTGTAGGCTCAGCAGCACTCTGCAGTAGTAAAGTCTGCAACGGACAGCCCCTTTTCAGAACAAGCCTCGTCCGAAAAGTTGATAGATAAACTCAGTCTCCACCGTAAGCCAGTAAAACGGTTCTTTTTAGGCTTTAAGAGCGCGTGGGAAGCTGAAGTGTGTATTTTAGGACCGCGTTTGTGAAATGAAACGACTGAGAAATGCCAGTGGAAATGCTACATCCAAACCCAATGCCGCCGTAGGTTTGCCACCGAGCCAAATATATACGTTTCTGGTGAGTTTTCCTCTTTTTTTTATAATTTCGCCAACTAATGAGATTCAGGGTGCCTTGAATATTCACCTTACAGTGGTAGAAAAGTCAATTTTCTCCATCGAGGATGAGTAGATGCGATGTTGAGTGACTGTGCCAACAATAGCCGCAGAAAATGGTAGATTAATGGTAAGAGCTGTGACAGCTCCGCACGCTTTGAACTGTGCAGTCAAGTGTGATGGAGAGACATGATGTGCGCAATAATAAATAGACACGTTAGAAAGGCTGGTTTGTTTTTCTTACCCTTGTTCGGCTGTTGTAGCTCCACTGTTTAACAACATGTTTATATTTGGAAAGCAACACCTTAGTTTTCTCAAAGTGCTGGGAAAAAAGTTGTTATCAGTTTAATCAGAGTTCTTGAAGTTTAAAACTCCCTCACTGTCAATAGAATGTGTGGCTTTAAATAGACTTGTCTTTGCTTGAATAATAGCCTATATGACTCTTGTTGACATGACATCAGCCATTGGGCATAGAGATAATCAGATGTCATAGAGTTAATTAACCATATGTGATGCTTATAACTAGAAGACTCAAAGATGAAGGCAGCCTTTGTTCGTAAATCCCAGGCCATCAATGAGTAATTACTACGTTTTTAGATATGTTTATTCGTTTGAACATCCATACAATATAGGATCATACTTGTTGAAGAATTATACAAATGATAGATTATTGTACTCACAAATCATAGAATATATTCCATGTAATGATAGTGTTTTTTTGACCAAGCTTGACACCTTTTATTTTGAAAAATGATATCAAGACTTTTTAATCAGCTTTAGAAGACATTATTTAATCATTTGTGACCCTTACTTTCGAATCATGTTCGACTCTGCAACCAGGAAGACAAGTGAACGCTCCTGAAGTAGTTCAGATCAGATAAGTCTTTACGGTCCCACCAAATGAAATGCTTCTTTAGATTTAGGCTTTGCACTTGTTGTTGTCAACTTCATCCATGTGACTGAAGGGGACATGGGTCGTGTGGGCCATGGCTTAATGGCGGTAAGCCTGCTTTGTGCTGACCATTGAACTCTGTTTGACTTTGTTGATGCCTGTCACAGTTCAACATGTTGCCAAAAAGACGCTGAGGAAGCTGTCTTGACAAGCTGTGACCTGTGCTTGACCAGAGTTTCTTACCATGGAAGTTCATATGAAACATGACTACTGCCAAAAGACATTTCTGACATTGTTCAACTCCCTCTTGAGTCAATTCAATCGTCAACATTTTGGACCGTTTCTGCGATAAACCTGTCAAGATTTTAAAATGTTGGATTAGCAAAACAGTGGACAGGTAGATAAGTGACCTGTTTGATCAGTTTGCTTAAAAGTCTGTTTTCCTTTTGAGGAATTCATATCTTAAGTTATCTTTCCTGCAACAAAATTCCAGCGCTCTGACTCAAATTCTTAAGGCCCGGACACACCAGGCCGATTTCGGCCATCGATAGATGTCTGGCCGTCGATGAGCATCCTGTCACCCTACTCGGATTGGTGTGTCCAGCACCGTCGTGCCTTTTCGGCCGTGCCGACACCTTCCGCCGGCAGCTTAGCGAATCAGTGCATGAGAAGCGAAACGGAAGGGAAGAAGGCACACGCAGACGGCTATTATTTTTCTTTTTCCAGTACCGCACTAAACATATTTTTGATTATAAGTCTTTATGTGAAACAGTCTGTTAAACAGTCTGTGATGGACGAGAGTGAAAATGGAACGCACGCTATTTTTTGTTTCTATATATCACGCAGTCTGTCTTCCAGTTGCCTCTTTTGAATGACGAATACACACTACCGCCGCCTGCTGGTAAGGAGAGTTATTGCCACTCAGGCATGCGCAGTGCATACGTGCTACTTGGCCGTTGGCTGAAGTCTTTGCGGTGTGTTCCAGTGAGACTTTTTGACCAACACGCAGGAGACGTGAGGCGACACAACAATCGGGTCCGTCGGAACGTGTTCTTTGGTGTCAGTTTGGTGTGTCAGGGCCTTTAGGGACAAATGATGATTTGGGGAAAAATGTCACGATTATATTAAACCCTTCCACTTTAATCGGTAAAGTATTTGAATCACCCCTTGGTGATATTCATTTACAAAATGTTAGTCATGAATGACTGAAAAGTCAGATGGCTCATTAATAATCCCTGTTAATAGACTGCTTTCCAAGAACAAAAGGTTTAGAAATGCACTAGAACCGGAAAGATTTAGGGGCTGGAATAATAGGCATCTTAATGGCCTCTCATACTGTAAGTAGTTTAGCAGTTATGTGGGTAGATACTCATTATACTTATTCAATTGCTAAGAAACTTCATGAATCAATGTGATTCTGTTTTACTTTGCTTCTGACATTGCTGCCTAGTCACTGCATGTGCAAATGTGAGTCATGTATTTTCTATCTGTAGTTGCTGCTCCGCTGCACGCTGCTGCAGACGCAAGGAGCGAATCATGTGACATCACTCAGTACTTTCTGAGAAGAGCCTGTAAATTCCAGTAAAGATATATGAGGGGTGTGGGCCCAGAATGTCACACTAACTCCCATCAGACGGCGATATCTGGCCTTCAAAATGCTCAGACGTCAAGCACGTGGGCGCCACTCTTACGAGATAATGTTTGGTGGGGCTGAAGCGCGCTGGAACACACCCCCCCCACTCCTCTGGGAATATTTAACTTAACCGCTTTTGACACGGACTGAGGCAAAAAGTTCAGAAGGGGCTTAACCAAGTCTACAACTGCAGTCCAAGTCGTGCAAGAAGAACTCTCACTAGAGCTTAGGCTATTCTTACTTGGCAATGTCATTTACATTAGACTCCTTTAGGATATGCAAAAGCCACCTTCTCCTGAACTTATTGTTGTATACTTGCATGCATTCTTCAATAACTAATATGCATTGTTAAATGACTGCATACATATTCTTCAAAGAGAACTTTATCAGGAAGTACACATGTTTTAATAATAGCAGAATATAGCTCCTGTTCCTGTTTATTTGAACGGCGTATCTCTGACCTTAACTCAACTCTGTTTTGCATCACTTCCATCTGTATGTGGCAGAAACTAGCATGAGCTTCAAACAGACATACTGTAGCTCATATATGAGTAGGAGGAGACGTTTTTCTTTCACCTCACTTCCCTCAGTGGAGTGGAAAAGTAGAGATTTTATTATCATGGGCTGCTGGCAAACTGTGCAGAGCTAAAGTGCATGACAACACCAACGCAGAGTTTGCTCAGAGTGATTTGATTCAGACACAGCAACGCTATCAGTGGATATTCACAAGTTTAATATGAAAGCTATTATTAAAAACATTAATTACTTAAAGGTGGGGTAGGTAATTTTGGAGAAACCAGCTCGAGTGCGCTAGAATTTGAAAATACACAACCGGAAAAAATCTGCCACTTCCTTACAGAGCCCCTCCTCCAACACACACGAACGCGCACATGACCAATGAGGGCACAAGATAAGTTTGTGCACAGATGGAAGGCTGACAGGCAGGTAGGCCATCCAGTTATTTTAGCCGGGCCAGCTAAAATGATTGGTCGCGCTTTTTACAGTACTATGGCTTCCACAAATGACATTTTTTAATACATTTTTTGTCAAAATACTTAAGATATTCATTGCCATCGGGATGTTAAGAGCATTCCATGCAATATAACAAAAAGTGCATCTCGAGCCGGTTTCTCAAACTTACCTACCCCACCTTTAAGGCGATAATATCTGAATGTGATTTATTGTGCAGTGATTTGGAGGAATTGCTGTGGTATTGCTTACTAATACCAGCATGTTCTTCTCTTTTAAGGTGCCACAACCACATTGCATTGTATCTATTCCTTGAGTGGTTTAAAAAGTGGAAAATTAAACATAATTAAACACTATGTCAAATTTGTTTCACTTTGAGTAAGTGAACGTTAGAAATTCCAGTTTCAGTTTTCAGTTTACCAGTAAATTGCAAAATGTAAATGTCATAGCGTTAGAATTCATCTATATTCCCCCATCGCTTTGTCTTTGTCTTGTGTCAAACACTAGGCTAACACTGTCTTTACCCAGACTGTAAGGAAGCTCTTAGAAGTAGTAGAGCCAATGTGCTAATGAAAGGGTGGCTAAACCATCCGTACACAGCAGGTGCCAATGAATGGACACGACCGACCACAATGCCTTTAGTCTCACCAGCTATTCTTAAGTCATTTTCTCCTTAAGTGATAAGACGATGTTAAAGCAGTAAAAGATAAACAAACGTCTTCCAATTTCGAGAGAAGCACATCATCTATGGGAGAGCACCATAGCTGATTATGTTCTTGTGTCAAGGCCTGTTCATAGTAAATGAGTCACCTAGCTGGTTACGTTAGAGAGCCGTGTTTACAAGACATCTGAGCGGGGCTCCTGTCTTAGTGAGGACAGGTTGTTTTGTAAAGAGTAACTCTACACTTTCCAGCTCTGAGCCCCAGCCTCTATAATAGTCCCATTACAGCCAATTGGAGTAGTATAGAGGAGGGACCTTGTGTGTTTGCGTCTGTGTGTGAGGCTTCAGGCCAAAACAGCCCCTGAGTAGTGGTGTTACGTAAGTGAACAGAAGAATGTTTCCCCTTTACTGGTATCGTTACTCATCCTGCGAGAAAACAAAACTGCCTTCCTGCACTTTGCTCCGCAGAATTTTCAAGGGGGAGGCTTTGGGAGTAAATTCTGTTACGATACGTTTAAAAAAAAAAAAAGTGTTATGCTCTTTATTTTTCCCTTTTTAAAGCAGCTTCGGGACTGAAGCCAAACATGTGGAAAACCCAACTGCTAAAATTGTCACTGAGGAAATAAAACACAGTGACACTGCTTAGATGACTTATCACTGCGGCCCTGCGATAGCCCTGTGATCTCCCGTTTCCTTCCCTGAAGCTGTTTGAATAATTCACTTAAAGTGACCTGAGTTAATTATGCAGGCAGCATTACACAACCTTTTCAAATCCTGCAGGCCTGTCAAGCTCGCTCTCAAACACTCCCAACGTGCGCGCAGTCATCTTCTCTGACCTCACCGTGAACTCCAACCCCGCGCCTTGATCTTAGCCGACCCTCCGCCAGAGCCTGCTTCACATTTCACTCTTTATAAATCTACCCATCACCACGTGCCCCCCACTTCTTTGTATACTGCAGGGTAGCTTGTGAATGCTACTCCAGGTGTAGCTACAGTCTTAAGTGTTGTGTATATGTCACATCATTAATCCAAATATGTAAAGTAACCAAAGAAATGTAGTGGAGTGAAAGAACAGGATTTACCTCGGAACTGTAGTGGAGTAGAAGTACAAAGTAGCATAAAATGGAAATACTCAAGTAAACTACAAGTATCTAAAAAGTTATACAGGGCTTGAGTAAATGTACTTAGTTACTTCCCACCTCTGGAGCAGTCTATAAAGTGCCAGGCAAGAAAAGTGTTTGTTTTTTTGTCCTGGCTGCTTGACCATGTGAAAAGCACAAGGGCAGCACTGCGCAGCTAGCAATGCCCCCTGCATGTGACAGTGATAGAGAGAGAGGGAGAGAGCAGTCGAGCGAGACAGGAAAGGCTTGCCGAGGCGTCAAACACTTGCTCGGCCCCGGTGTGGCTCTGAAAGAGGAGAACGAGTGGGTTTCGAAACGAGACATATTGTGAGGCGTTTGTATTCAGCCAGTCAGATGCAGTGAAGTGAAATTAACAGTGTTACCCAGGGTACAATAGCTGTGCCGTGGCTGACTCGTTTTTTTTGTGTGTGGCAAGGCCTTGTTTGCTCCTAGAAACCAATTCCATTTTGCTCATGGAGGGGAAAAACAAGTGAATGTGGTGTGTTTTGTTGTGACTTCCTCAAAACTTGGACTAATACTTATAATTGCCAGCAGCAGAGAGTTTGACTTCAGTAATATAATAAGTGAGTAATGTCCGCTGGGATTTTCAACTCTCAGCTTAAACTTGTTACATTTTTTATCGCAGCCAAGCAAAACACGGAGCACACACGCAGAGCCGCACATAAACCATATCCATAATACATAAAACGTATGTCCATATAAGCTCACAGGAATTACGATGTGATTTTGGGTGTTTTATAATTCTGGTATTGCTTTAATTTCCTTTCCTCACAGGGTCTTAATACAGTGATAATATACAGGGTATAATGTTATGAACTTATTTTATTGGTCTCACACACGGAAATGAAACTGCATGCTGTTCTTTTCTTTTGAATTTCAATGAAATGCCATATGAATGTACTGGTGGTTCTATTGATAGTTTACCATATATTTACCACTATTTTGATAATCCTAGAATCGTTTTAATACATTATTCTTGCATATCTGTCAGAAAATGATCTCAAATTGGCGATTTCCTGCTTTCTCCTGGTTTATGTTTTATTAAAGTGAACACCTTTGAGTTCTGGACTAACAAAGAAGACATTTATAAACATCACCTCCGATTTAGGATGGATAGTTATAACTTTTTTATGACAATTTACTAGGGCTGCTCAATTAACCGTATTTTAATCGCAATTACGATTTTGGCTTGCAACGATTATGAAAACAACATAATCGAAATAAAACGATTATTTATTTTATTTTATTTATTTAAAAAAATTTTATTATTATTTTTTAAATTGTTTTATACATTTTTCAGTTGAATTGTACTTAAAGTTCAGGGTAATCAACTGTTAAAAACATACTGTTCAAAAAAATTTTTTAAATGAATGGATGTTTTCAAAGTAAATGGATAATCGTTTTTAATAATCGTGTCGTATCAATTTATTGACCCAAATAATCGAGATTATGATTTTTACCAGAATCGAGCAGCCCTACAATTTACACAAATCGTTTCATCTAGAAAATAACTGTTGGATTAATCGACTTCCTTGCATAAAAAAAAAGAAGTAACAAATATTACCTAGATCGGCTGTGTCCTTTTCTAAAGTTCAAATAGGCTTTAATGGCCTGCATGTCTATGTTTGCATATTTCTTGCACTTTTATCATCAAAATATTGGGATTTTATTATCTCTTTTGGAATAAAAACATTCTTAAGTTGAATGGACAGCAATCATAGCTTGTCTAGAAGAATTGTTGCAGCCCTAGATATTTGCCAGCTCTTATTTTGACTGCCAATTATTTGCAACGTTGACGTTATGTATCTGTTCCGTAACTAACTTGTGTCTCCCTCACTCTGCCTGCAGTGGATCTGTTGAGCGAAGCGCCCAGAGTCAGAGCGATGTGGCTCTGCCTGGTTTACAATGAGACGGACACCAGCATGGACTTCCGGCTCTGCCAGGACTTCGGCCTCTTCCTGTCCGTGTTCTCCCTCATCTACCTCCTGGTGTGCTTCCCGTTGGGGCTGTGCTACAACGTGCTGCTTATCGTGGTCAACCTCTCCAACAAGGTCTCCATGACCATGCCGGATGTTTATTTCGTCAACATGGCTATCGCGGGCCTGGTGCTCAACCTGGTGGCGCCCGTGGAGCTGCTGAACTCCTCCTTCACCCGCTGGCACGCGTGGGAGTACAACAACGAGGTGTACATCACCCTGCTCATCCTCTTCAACATCTCCTCCCTGGTCATCATGTACTCCACCACGCTGCTCAGTCTGGACTACTACATCGAGCGGGCGCTGCCTCGCACGTACATGTCCAGCGTGTACAACACCAAGCACGTGTGCGGCTTCATCTGGGGCGGCGCCGTGCTCACCAGCTTCTCTTCGCTGCTCTTCTACGTGTGCAACCACATCTCCACCAAGATGGTCGAGTGCTCCAAAATGCAGAACAAAGAAGCGGCGGACGCCATCATGATGTTCATCGGCTACGTGGTTCCTGCCGTGGCCGTTTTTTACGCCTTCGTGCTCATCCTGCGCATCAGGAAGGAGTCCACGCCCCTGGACCAGGACTCGGCCCGCCTGGACCCCTCCATCCACAGACTGCTGCTGGCCTCCGTGTGTGTGCAGTTTGTGCTGTGGACGCCGTACTACATGACCCTGCTGGTACACACTGTGGCCGGAGCGCCGGGGCACATTAGCAACACACATTACTTACCCACATATAACTTTCTGAGATGCGTGTCCAAGCTGCTGGCGTTCTCCAGCAGCTTTGCGATGCCTCTCATGTATCGACAGATGAACAAAAACTTTTCTAACAAGCTCCAGCGGCTGCTCAGGAGGCTGCGCTGCAGAACCCAGTCCTGCCCCCCTGAACGCTCCACAGTGCAGCAAGTGGTGACGTGAGACCCCATTCTGGGAGATTGTTACCCACACCCCTCTAACTCCCACTTTTTCAAGCTCTTGGCATAGCCGGCACTTACCCCCCCTCCCCCTAAAGGAGCCAGTATCTGATGGAGCTCCCTCGCTGCTCTGGACTGGGTTAAGAGCGACGTAGCTGACTGTGGAATTTCCTTCACCTTCCAGAACCTGATCTGCTCAGTTCTGCAGGGAGAGCACAAACAAAGCAAGAACCACTAAGTGCTGTTATTTGTTGTCACTGAGTGAAGCTCTCCACTAAGACACATAAGCTTCTAGTTTGAGGGCGGTAAATTGGCACATTAACTACCCAGCGCGGTGTTTTCACACAAACAGACGAGCACTCTGTCATTGCAGTCTGTGCCGCCTCCTGCATCGGCTGTGTTATTAATATTCTGAGAACAAGTTTGACCTATTCCTGATTCACTGTAGAGTCACATTGCCCTTTTAACGTTTAATCAGCCTGGCTTTCAAGGAGCGATTCTGTTTTTACCAGTGGAAGTGTCGAATGTCATGTCGACTAGTTTTAATATGGAAGGCCGATATCTGTAAAGCAGATTTGACATTGTTACAAATTACAACGATCAAGATATCTTCAAAGAACATTTAAAAAGTCAGTTCTGAATATCAATTTAACAGTTTGATAAGTGAGAATTTAGTTTTAGATATTGCTTAGGACTTGTCAAAATTACATTCTGGATATTTCGACTTGGAATTATCTTATATATATATTATATATTATGTGTCAAATTGATCAAAAATGAATTAATGATTTAAAAATGAATTAAATTCAATATATGCTATTGTTCGAATAGAAGTAAATGTTTTAAGAAAGGTGAAATCAAATTAAAGGTATGGTAGGTAATTTTGGAGAAACCAGCTCGAGTTCGCTAGAATTTGAAAATACACAGCCGGAAAAAATCTGCCATCACTTCCTTACAGAGCCCCTCCTCCAACACACACAAACACGCACATGACCAATACGTGCATGAAATAAGTTTGTGCACAGATGGAAGGCTAACAGGCAGGTAGGCCATCCAGTTACTTTAGCCGGGCCGGCTAAAATGATTGGTCATGCTTTTTACAGTACTACGGCTTCCACAGCTGTAGCCGTTTTGGAAAGAATTGTAAAGGATATGTTAGCTTGAATTTCTAACTTAAAAAGCAACTGTTGATATATACTATTGCTAATACCTCTACTGATTAAATGTTAAATGTTAAAGATGCTTGCAATAATGATATACAATTGAAGTCCAAACACGAATAATGAAATAATTCATGATGCTTTCTTCTGACACACTGGCAGAACCACCAAGCTAAAACATTTGAATTTGATTGTGTGTCAACATTGCCGACCCACGTTTTGTGCTGCCAGTGAACATCAGTGTTTTATCGCCTTCAAACTGAAAGCCTTGTCCACTTGAATGAGATGACAGCTCTGAATTTACAGAGCTGGATTCATCTTAAACTAAATTGTGTGATTCCTCATAATCAGAGCAAATAATCTTCTCATTTGTAAAGGTAGAGTACAGCATTGATGGTTTCTTCATTTCAAAAGCTATTTTCTTTCTCGGCACCTACACGTAGCTTCTGCTAAGGGGATGTTTCACTGTAATAAATAACACAGCACACAGGTAACATGTTTGCATAAACAATTAATATACATCACTTTAAAGTCACACAGACTACATTACACACCGCTCATTATTCAGGGTTCAGTCATAACCGGTATACCTCTTGTGATCTCTGCTGAAATCACATCACCTGTCAAGCATAAGCAGCTCAAATCCACTCTTTAAAAATCAGCTCATTGGTATGAGAACAGAGCCTCAGTCCAGTATGTGATTGGTTAAGGAAATATACATGAAGGCCTCACATGGTGAAGTCCCCACAGGGTCACAGAGCCGGACCTGAGGAGGAAGCATGGACATTCCCCGCATTGTGAGAGTGTTTGGGAAGTTTTATCCAGTGGAAATATGAAGCCTGACTAGTTCACATTTCAAAAACCTCTACACATGATGTATGACTCTGTCAACACCTGCAAACAGCAGATTTTAAACTGCCATGCTGATCTGCACTTTTCCCGTTAAAGCCGCTTCATGCCTGCCACTAAGCTAACGGACTGGACACCAGTTTTAAAAATCGAATTAAAACTTGTTTTTGCTTGAGGTCTGTTGCATCACTGCATTACTGGCCAGTTTGTGAATCTCCCTGTGAACAGATACATGCAGCGAGGTGGGGAATTCACTTGAAGACAAATAGAAAGTGAGCACACTGTTTTTTTTTACACTCAAATGCTAAATAAATAACAATCATATATATTTGTAGACAGTTTACACCTTCAAATGTGTTTTTGACTTTCACTGTAAATGCCGCATGTGCTAAATAGATTCAATGCTTATCATACATCTGTTAACATTCACAATATATCACACATTTTCTTTAACACCTAGGGATATTTTTGTCCACGTGGGGTATGAAACGGTTCGCAGCAGAGCCCCACCCTCTGTTCGTGTATCCACAATCAATCAGTGAGAAGGACTGTTTATTTGCAACTGAGGCTGTGTGTTTACATTATGTGCTGCAATATGTGCCGCCCCATAAAAAAAAAAGTTGTCTGGATCGTGACACGGTGAATCATTATTTGAACTCGGATCAAAGTCCTAATGCATTCGGGATTGTAAGGCAAACAGTAGCACACTGTCAGATGGTAAGTGGTTTGTGAATGTCTCATGGAGGACGTGTAAGCAGCATTGTGTTGTATTGGTGTTCATTATCAGCCCAGAATTGGTGCACTTCTGTTATGCAATTATTGAAACCCCCAACTATTATTTAAGAAACGGGCCTACAATGACACTTGATTATATTCTTGAGCGTGACATTTGAACATGTTCCAATTGGTATTTTGATGAAATTTATCCAGATGTAACTAACTTTATTTTCATTCAGACATCCAACAAATAACATGTATTTTTGATAATTAAGTTTAAAGGCATTCACCTGTCAGTCCAAATCTTCATCCCCCCCAGGATAAAGTATTCTTACTCCGATTGATTATGACTATCTAACTTTACCATGTTGCCTTTACACACCGCAATGTTTTGCAAGATTGCTTGAGTTGATATGTGCCATCTAAATTTGAATTTCTCTTTAAATATCTAAAGTAAGTAAGAGACGGGACCTAAAACAAACTTCTTGGCAAACGTATTAATGAGCAATCAGCAAATATTGGACTTACTGCACGATGCACACAACTGGATAAATAAATAAATTAAATCCGACCCAACTCCAATTACTGCTGCAGCCTGAGTTTGGTTTATTATTCCAGAGGGGCCAGAATCTCACATCAGGGCGAAAACATTTGAATAATAATCACTGCACTCAGTTAAATTGCTGAAGACACCAGAAGTGTAAAAACACCCTCCAAGTTCTCGTGTGTCGCATGTACGCAGATGCATTTTAACTATTTGAACGGCAAAACCTCAAGAGTCCACTTTTTCAGATGTGATGCTTTTTATGACTGTGTATGCAAGTGTATAATGTATAATACAAAAGAATGTGTATATATTGTATGTGAGAGATTTACAGGAAGATACCATGCTCTTTCCAAAACACAGTATTATTTTCTGAGAGATATATTTAGATTCTGTAAGTAATCTACTCTATTTTCAACTGAGTCAAAGACTGATTAAACAATAAACTAACGTTGATATCAATCCTTTTATTTCATTGAAAAGCAACATAGTGATGAAAGTGTGCTAAAACATCTGTCGTTATGCAAACTTTGGGTACATCCAAGTGTCTTTAACATGCATGTTCTCTAATATCCAACAGAGGGTGAATCCACTGGTGGCTAAAAGAAGTCAGATTGTATTGAAGTCTGATAAAATGATCTACTCATATTTGTGATTTATTGTCCTAGTTAACATGTTCTCTAAAGCTAGTTTCACTTCAGTATTTTCATTTAATAATTGATGGTCTCATTTAGAGTGCAGAAATTAATACGCAGCATATGCTTTAGGGTGGGGCTACCTTGTGATTGACAGTTCCGTAACATGGCATTTTCAGTGCACTTTTGGGTTTTGTATAAAAACATGAACCCTTTAACAATTCATAAAAGTGAATGCAACATTTTTAAGGCTTTACATTTTTTTTCAGTGTTCAACATTGCTCCACCATAAACAAGATGGCAACGACCAAAACGCCAAACTCCAGGCTTCAAAACTGTAGTCCCCTAACCATTGGGTGATGTTTCAGTGTGGTCCACTTACTATACGGTCTATGGATGTTGAACAAATCTGAAAAGACACATTTCAGGGGTGAAAGAACTTGGAAAGCCCCTTGCAATGCATAAATACTGTTCTTACTTGCTTTTTTGATTTGAAAAATGCAGACTACTCGACTCAAGTTTTGCTTTTTGCCCCCCCACCCACCCCTGCAGTGACAGTGGGCAGTCCTGCTGCTCTCCACACACGCTAACAGCAGATTTGTTTGTGGTGAGACCTTGCAACCACGCCACTCCGACTGGGAAAAAATAACAGCGTTCCAGGCATTCTGGGAATTGTTTAGTCTCCAATACTGCTGCCATTCTCAATGCAAACAATGTTGTGTAGGCTAGATCTGATATAACAATGGTGCACACAGAGAGCTGTTTGACTGCCTGCAATTTGAGCATCATATCATCTGTACTCTGCAAGCTTCCTGTTGCACAGGAAGCTAGCAGAGTACAGATCATAAGATATACTGTAGCACTGAGAAAACCTAACTTTGTGATTAGATGGGTTAAAAATAAAGGTTGAGAAGAGGTGGACTACGTACATTTAACTTTACTTTAACATTTAACAAGTAGTATTATATTTACTGAAAAGAAGTAGTAAATATTAAACTACTAGTACTAGTACATAAAAGAAATACAAAATATAAAACTACTTGTTAACTACATGTTAAAGTGCTGCATTTTAAAATGGTAGAATAGTAGAAGTACTGTATAGGGTAGCAGTAAATAGAAGCACTTAGGTAAAGTACAAGTACCTTACTATTGTACTGAAGTAGAGTATTCAGTGACTGAGGTAAGGTGTCTTATTTTAGGAGGTCTATCAGCTGTCACTAGGGTGCAACAGTAACGTGAATGCACAACAGTTGTAATAGTCCTTTATGCTATATAGGTGACCGCAGGTCATGGAGATTAATAAGGCATCCGTAGACCTTTGTATGAGGTATCTTTATTACTTAACAGGTCTACAGCCATGATACATAGATGCGTCCTAGATGCGGGCTTGCATACACACAGTATCACACACGAACGCGCACATGACCAATGAGCGCAAGAGATAAGTTTGTGCACAGATGGAAGGCTGACAGGCAGGTAGGCCATCCAGTCAGGGCCGGCCCTGACCAATTTGCTGCCCTAGGCAAGATTTTAGCTTTTTACTGTCATATAGTATTTTATACTATAAGAGAATAGATGAAAATCTATTCTCTTCTTTTTTTATAACTATAATGATCATATAAAGGTGTGCCTTTACCTCACTGAGCTGAGGTTATCAGAGCCTCTCAGTCTTTCAGGAAAGAGCTCTCTAAAGCTCTCCCCCCGTGGCCGCTTACACAGTAAATTCCAATGTTAATAAAAGCTGTATACGTTTTTTGGGAGGTTGATTTATTTTTAAATTAACACAAATACAAAATTAAAACTTATAATTGCACACTAAAACCATGATTTCAAAAAAGAACTATTTCACATAAACCTCTGGGACCGTATTCACAAAGCATTTTATCTTACCGCTAGGAGTGCTCCTAACTCGCGCTAAAACATTTTACGTAGGAGTTTTTTCTTAAAAGTTATTCACAAAGCCGCTGAGACCTACTCATACTAAGGATAAATCAATCACTAAGAGTGAACTAAGAGTGACGCGCCGTTGCTATGGATTACGTCGATTCTCGTGCATGAGTTTAGAAGCGGTCAGTACGGTGATTGGTTGTTCAGAGCAGGCGGTCTCGGTGAAACTCATCCGCAACATCCCACAAACGAGCCCACTAAATCACCGAAAAACAAGGAAATAGCCTAGGCTAGAAATGTATTCCTATCAAATAGTTATGGACAGTGCAGTTAGCAGAATACACGCATGATGACAAGTTTGTGCAGACCACGATAATGACGTTGTATATGCACGTTAAAGAGAGAGAGCAAACAATAAAAATACGTAAATTGCATTAAATCAAGGGGGCAATTAAAAGCACCCCGCAAACTATTATCCAATGAGTATATTTCCAGCACTTAAACACTTTCAATAACAGCCCATACCTCCGTTCAAGTCCCCCTATCATGATGAATGAAAACAATCTGCGTGTTGATGGAATGTACTTTCTTTCTATTGACGAACACGTCCTCATCTTTTGATGGCGCAATTATTTTTATGTGCGTCCCGTCAATAGCACCGACCACACCGGGCATACCTGCAATTGCCATGAAGTTGGCTTTGATCCTGTGTAGTTGTTGATTGTCCAAAGGAAACCAGATAAACTGTTGGATGATATGTGGTCTAGAGAGCGCGTTGATGGTTTGGTTTATGGCACGGCTGACTGATGGTTGCGATATTCCTAAATCGTCGGCATTGCAAAGTTTCATTTTCCCTGTTGCTAAATATCGTAGTGTTGCCAAACATTTTATTTCCGGACTAATCGGGTTATTCCTGTTAGTCGGGGATGTTATTGCATCCCGCACTAATTCCACAACAATTTTGATACCCTCACGATTTAGCCATATCTCTTGATCAATTCACAGTCTTCCATTGTCTCCAAAACATTTCGTCTCGCAGCCATTTTCAGATTCTTTGTGAATAGCTCTTACTGAGTTAGGAGTCCTCTCGAGGACTTTTAAGCTCTCCTAAACTTAAGTGCTACTTTTAGGCCTAAAATACTTTGTGAATTGCTCTTAGTGAATACAATTAGGAGTCCTAAATTTAAGACTGAGACGCCCATTATGCTTAGGAGTTTCTCCTAAATTCGCCAGTTAGGAGCTACTTTTAGCCCTAAGATCCTTTGTGAATACGGCCCCTGGTTTTTACTGGGGCGGTTCAACTTGATTTGGGGGGGGGGGGGGGGGTGCGCCATAGTGTATGGGCGCTTTACACAATATAGGCGTAGTTCTGTTAGTATAAGATAATAAGATGTACTTTGTTGATCCAAAATCGGGAAATTTTGTTGTTATGAAATAAAAAATAAAATATATATTTTTTATTTCTAACTTTTTTCTTTTTTTTACATTTTCGGCGCCCCCCATTGATTGAGGCGCCCTTAGCATTCGCCTATACTTGAAATGTTAAGAATTGGGGTCAGAGGTCGGTCAGCTACTGTACAGCATCATTTCAGGTGTAAGAAACTGAGGTGAGTGTTTTTGTGAATGTTGGAACACATGACAGATCACACTCTAGTCATTGTTTTAAGGTTGTTTAATAGGGTGTGGGATTCTGGCCAACTTCCTTCAGTGTGGAAACAAGCGATAATAGTGCCCATTCTAAAGCCAGGGAAAGACCCTTCAGATCCATCAAGCTACAGGCCTATTGCCCTGACATCTCATGTATGCAAAATCATGGAAAGAATGGTTACAGAAAGGTTGACATATATCTTAGAAAGTAAAGCTCTGTTGTCCCCATATCAGAGTGGGTTCCGTAGGGGTCGGAATACAATGGATTCTATATTGTGCTTAGAATCAGACATCAGGAAAGCACAGACCAACAAGGAAGTAGTGATTGCAGTCTTATTTGATATTGAAAAGGCTTATGACATGCTCTGGAAGGAAGGATTACTAATCAAGTTAAAATCATTGGGAATTGGTGGTAAAGCATATAATTGGGTCATGAATTTTTTACTGGACAGAAAAATACAAGTAAGAGTAGGTGCAGAATATTCAAGTGTTTATGCTGTGGTAAATGGTACTCCGCAAGGTAGTGTGTGTAGTCCGTTGCTGTTCAATATAGTGATACATGACATTTTTAATCAAGTTAATCCAAGTATGGGAAAATCTTTGTATGCAGATGATGGGGCTTTGTGGGCAAAAGGCCGCAATGTAGCACATGTTGGAAAGAAAATACAAGCTGCAATAGTGGAAGTGGAGAAATGGACAAATAAATGGGGATTCAAACTGTCAGTAGCTAAGACGCAAGTCATTTGTTTTACCAAACGGCATAACATTGCTCCTATATCGTTAAAATTGTATGAGCAACCTCTTGAACAGGTTAATACAATAAGATTTCTTGGTGTTGGTTTGACAGAAAGCTAACATGGAGCAATCATAAGTCATAAGTTCAAAATAAATGTAAAAAAGTCAACAATGTACTTCGGTGTTTGGCGGGACAGGAGTGGGGAGCAAGTAGGTCATCACTTCTGAATATATATTGGGCACTCATGAGACCTGTATTCGATTATGGGTGTATAGCGTTGATGGCAGCAGCAGAATCAAACCTTAAAAAACTGGATGTCCTATAAGCTCAGGCCCTGAGAATTTGTAGTGGAGCTTTTAAAACATCTCCAGTATCAGCAATACAGGTGGAAATGGGAGAAATGCCTTTAAGGATAAGAAGAGTGAAGTTAATGTTGGCATACTGGGTAAACCTTCAGGGGCACAGTGATAGTCATCCTGCGAAAAGTATTTTGAAAGACTGCTGGGAGCACAATGAGTCACATTTAATACGTTTTGGATGGATTGGCGATGTTAAAGCAGCAAGTATAGGTTTGAATCAAATACAGTATTGCCCCACAGTTCCAATCTCGTCCATTCCATCCTGGTTATTCCCATTGCCAAGTGTAGACCTCAATATACAAAGGGAGTTAAAGGAAAAGAAAGAACTACCAGTATGGCGCATAGTCCAGAATTATTTTGCAAGATATCACTCAGACTCAACAATCATATTTACAGATGGTTCCAAAGATCCAGAGACAGGGCGTGCAGGGGCAGCAGTATACATCCCAGTGAGTAATACACATATCAAGAAAAGGGTAACAGACCATGTGTCAGTATACACCACAGAGTTGTTGGCATTGGCACTGTCATTGAAATGGATAGAGGAGAAAGAAATACATAATAGTGTAATTGCATCGGACAGCTTTTCAGCATTATCGAGTATACGATCAGGTAGATCTTCATCTAGAATGGACATAATAAATGAAATATATCTAATTTTATATAAAATGCAAATCAAAGGCATAGCAGCTCGTTTCATCTGGGTTCCTGCTCATGTTGGTGTGGAGGGTAATGAACAGGTGGATATTCTGGCCAAACAAACACTCAGAAGTATGAACATAGACAAAGAAGTTCCACTCAGTAAAGCGGAGGTTAAAACATTCATACAGAAATATGCACAAACAACATGGCAAGATGATTGGGACCTTAGTGATACAGGAAGACATCTTTATAAAATTCAAATGTATGTGGGGGATGGAAGGAAGGTGGGGTTTAAAAGAAGGGAAGAAATCATACATTAAGTATTAAGTATAACATTAAGTATAATAGGAAAGCATCCAACCGGAAAGTGTATACACTGTAGCCAGCCAGAAACTGTTGAGCATGTTTTACTGCTTTGCAGGAAATATAGTACTCAGAGAAATGTGTTTTTCCAGACACTGAAGAAAGCAAAATTCCATGACTTGTCGCTATCAGGACTGTTAGGGAAAACATCAGGCAATATATATTGTGAGATTATTAAATTTCTAAGAGAAATTGATACATTTAAAATAATCTAGAGTTTTGGTTCTTTGTTTTGTTTTCTTTCTTTTGTTTATTGTTTTCTGCTTAGTCTCTTGTCCACACTCCAGTCCAGTTGGTGGCGTTAATGCACCTACAAGTTGGATTGCCAACCGCCAATAAACACGAAAGAAGAAGAAGAAGAAGAAGAGTGTTTTTGTGCCCAAATGAACATTTTCAGCTGTTGTGTGTTTTACTTTCTAGGCTTTCACACAGCTAAGTTATACGCAATTAAAAGTATGAAGACAGAGTTACAGTTTTTGTTTTTTAGCTAAGCTACAACATGTGGATGTTAGCTTAGCCACTAGCAAACTAAACAAAGTTGAGGTTGTTTGTCTCATTCTCTTTGGTTCACTGACTATTATTTATATAACAATGAAAATAAGCCATATAAGAAATTATTCCTTATTTTTTATTATTCTCCAGAAGCAGGATAAAGGTTGAAGCATTTAAATGATTAAGTTGTCGTATTTCAACTTTAGGTTGTAGGTTTACATAATTTGCTTTGTTGTATAACATAAACACAATAAAAGGAATAAGGTTGTAAAATATACTATTATTTTATAAAACGTATTATAACATTAAAAGAACAAAGGGAAATGAAAATAACAATATGACAAATTACTTAATCAAATATGTGCAGTATCTCAGAATTTAAAATAGGAAAAGACGTGCCATTTTAGCATTGTGCAAAAATGTGCACATTTTAGAGAGAAATGTGCAATGATTACATTACAAAGTGTAAAATGTAACTTATGTTTCCTAATGAAATACCATAGTGACACCGCACCCCTGTGACAACCATCCTCATGATTGGGATAACTGTAGTGCAGACTTCATATCTTTCAAACAATAAACTTAAGGACAGTAAGGTCACTATATCCCTGTCTTGCATTTGAGGGGCTTTATTAGTTAAAAGAAACATTTTACATTTTTGAGTGAATAAAATGAACGTATAAACCCTGTTCTTCTCTAATACACCTGAAAAACATCATTAGTCTGTATGTATATGCACTTACACAAGAGGTAGGTCGGGCTAGAAATTGGGCAATCAACAAATGGAGTACTAATAATAATGTTGTGTTTTTTTAAAGAGGCTGTTTCTTAGCTGGGAGCAGTTGCCAGGCAACCGGTGGGGACTCAGGAGCCAGGTTAGCTGTTTCCAGTCTTTGTGCTAAGCTAAGCCAACACTGCTGGCAGTAGTCTTATGTTTAACAAACAGATGTGAGTGTTATCAATGTTTTTCATCTAATGTTAGTTCAATTAGACACTTTATAACATACAAGAGTATATTTGGTTTCCACAGAAATGACTCTGTATACACTCTGAACTGTGCCTCCTTGTTGCCTTGTTTGCAAAGTGTACCAGGAAAAAGCTTTTAAGTAGCATCTAAGGGGGAATGGGGGGGGGGGGGGGGGATGCTGACAAAGCAGAGTTTTTAAATGTGCTGCTTTAGTCTTAATGTTGTTTTTCTCCTTTCAGAGGTTGAGCCAGACCAAAAGTATTATAGGGTCAACTTCGGTCGAACATACAGCGTTGAACATCAGACCACCTATGAAGCCAGAACATTTGGCTTGTGGCTTCAAATGTTTTATCTGGCTGTCAACCAGATTTCACACACAGCCCGAGACCGCCGTTGTTTTTCCTAACTTCGGTCAAATTGTGCTGCACAATATAATAGACGAATATAGGGCCAGACAGGTTAGGGTTGATGTTTTAGAAATATATCTCACACTGTGATCCAGGGTGTCAGAAGGAATAAAATCCTGAAAAATAAGGAAGGGAGTAAAGTGTTGGATCCCTAGAGATGGAGAAATATTCATGGAACAAAACTCATAATGTAAAAGAAAGCAAACAGAAACGGTTGGACATTTTTTGTGTACACACTAGAGAGAGAATTCGTTTTTTCAATGCTCCTAAGACATAATGACATCAAATAACAAAGACCACATCATGTAAAGCAGCGCTTGTTTGGATTCCAAGGTGGAATTAAAGGGACAGTACACTTCAAATTGGTAATGTAATGGTAGATAGCACTTCGATTGCGGTGCTAAAACTGCAAAAAAAAGGATTTAAAAAAACTAAACAGCCACGTCTCTTTCCAGAAATCATGACCCGGTTACTCAAGATGAGTCAGACATCTTTGGGAGTTTCATAGGACATGTTTGGAGAACTACACCTGCCAAACTTAAGGAACCAAACAATTTGTAATATTCTTCCACTTGAGGGTTGTCAATCAAACCAATTACAAAAGACAGATTACTTCATTCTTAATCATTCAGGAGGTTTTTATCCAGCTAAATTATCAACAGTAGTCTCTCCCTCTCTAAAACCATCAGACCCGGTGAGCAGAACCAGTAAAACAATAAATATCATAAAATAACAGAGTTCTCTAAGTTTGAAAATTGTTGAATTTGGGATAATTGCAAAACTCAACAAAATACATAAGATAGTGCGGAAGAGGATAAGGTCCATATTCAAATAGTTTTTTATATCTGACAAAAAGCTAATTTTTCTTGAGAAAAAAAAATCAGAACTCTTAAATATTTTTTTACATATGGCCATTATCTTCTTCCATAAGATATGCCTAGTCTTTTTAGAAAACTTTAATGGGGAAATGTTGGATATTTGTACACTCCCTTCATGTTAATCCTACAGAACAGAGTAGAACCTTCAGGAAGGAGCCTTCCTCTTTGACGCACCACATCACATCGCTCTGGGGAAACAAGCAGACCGGGGCAGATGCTTTAAAAACAACCCGCCCTTCCACCCCTGACAGAACTTGTCTTTGCTTTTCCTCTTCAGAAATGGGAGCAGAGAATATAAAAATAATAAACACAGTAACAATACAATTCCAGCTTGAGCTAAATATCAAACATGGCCCTGGAAGCAGCGCAGGAGAGGAGCTCTGCAGGATGTTCCACTCAGAGGCTGTGGTTGTGGCTGTGGAGCCAGAGGAACATCATACTGGTAAGTGGAGGCAGATGAGGGTGCAATACCCTCCCTCAGCTAGACCTCCCACTTTCACTCCCCCAACCACAGGCAGTTAAACCCCCGACCTCCCATTAACAGCGCTGTAACATTGTCCTGCTGATTAGACGTCACTGAATGAGAGCTATTGTTATCTTTTGCGTGGCTAAGCTCCTTATGATACAAGAAAACATAATAATAATGTGTTTTCACAGTTATGGTTTGATGTCATAGTTTTCGTATAAAAAACCAGAGACCAAAGCAAATGTTAGAGTCTCCTTGTAATTTACCGTATCATTCTTATTTCGCCTGCAGCCTTTTTGAAAGTCACTCACCTCATCAGTCCCATAACCGCATCATTCATTTCTGTCATTCAGTCACAGAGATTCACCTTGCAACGCATTATTCTCTGCTTATGCCAGCGGGCCACCCAGTGGACAACAGCAGGAATTGCATCCTCTCTAATGCTAGCAAATGTGTTGGAAAAGTCTGGCATAGGAAGTCATAATAGTGTAATAAACGTGTATGTTTGTTCAACTTTTCAAGACAAAGTTACAATTATAATCAGGTGCTCGGAATACACATATGTTAAACAGATTCAAAACCATACAGCATTTACAAAAGGAGCTCCACATGAAAGTGTGAATAATAAGTAGAAACTAATTCAAATAATCAATTATATTAAAATGTGTAAATGTATTTTTATAAAAGTGTATTATTCAGCGAAAAAAATGGATCCTACATAAAGAAAGTACAGCAAATACAATGAAACAATATAAGATAATTCAAATGTATAAGAACCCCATAGTATATCAATGGGTTTTAAGACATGACTCGACAGATACAAGTTCAAATTCAGGCACAAATCATGTAAACAAACTTTAAACATTTGTTGAAAGTGGTTAAAGCACAATTTAATATAAATAAAACGTTGCTACAAATAATTTTTGCTGAAACACACTAGGGTTTAAATAACCCTTTCCCATTTTTTTCAGATAAAGTTCACTGTTTAGTTAACATTATTATGTTACTTATTTTCTTGGAAGTGATTTATAATTTAGAAGAATCCGAAAATCAGGAATGACAAAACTCCACTTTTCAGCCCTTTTTGTTTGTAAGGTTACTACATGCACCAAGACTGCCCTCTACTGGGCTTCAGACAGATGTATCACATACACTTCGTTAAAGGGGACCTATACATCTTTTTGGGGTTTTCCCTTTAACTGCAACATGTATGTTTAAGATATATTTCCACCAAAGCAAAAAGGTATCTATTGGTGCTCTGCTTGAATGCTGCGTTTGAGTAATCCTTACTTTATTTACTAATTTTACATCATCAATATTCAATAAAAATATGCTCTCCTTCATTCCTTCCCTCCTTCATTCCTTTCTTCCGTCCTTCCCTTCTATCTTTGACACACTCCAGCACCGTTCCGCTAGACTGACCACCACATCCCTACCTTCCCGTTATCTGTGAGAAGTCATGCGGACTGAATAACTGATTTAAGGTAGCTCACGAGAAAATCACATATTTGGCTTGCAGAGACCTTCCTTCTTCATCTCAGCTGCTGAATCAAATTTCTATACGGGCAATGTTGTTCTCCTCGCCCCAGATACATTTCTCTGCTGTCCCCTCTTTTGTCAGAAACCCAGCCATGTTTATGGCAGCAGGGCTACCAGCTGCCGTGTTGACCCTTCCTGCTTCTTCAAACCATCACTGCTGCTCCGTTGTAACATACATCTGATTCTCCAAGACATGTGGCCATCTGCAGTCAAACAGAAAGTACACTTCTCCAAGATGAGGCCAGCGTTTGACCCATCTGTCAGATGCTGCCTTTAATTTCTCACTGATTCCAACTGTCAGCCACAAACTATTATGGTTTCGATGCAGGTACTTTGATCTTTTCACACTCACAGTCTCCTGCATGAATTGTCCTTGCCCTTCTGTGGGATATCTTTAGTTCTGCGGGTCCCCATATGTTGCTTGTCCTGAAAGTGTGAATATTTTTGTCACATGAGAATACCTGTGAGATACTGAGAGCATTATAGGACTAGTAAAACGTCCACAAAAAAATCATTACTTTTTGTCATTTAAATACACTTTCTAAATACTTTGGAGTTTTTACCAAAGTACAACTTTGGTGCGTGCAGGTGTTCTTTTTTTACCTTATTGATGCTGCGTTTCTGATTTCCATGAACTTACGTGGTGTGTATGTCATTTCTTCTTTTTCTTTTGTATTGCCTGATCTCATACTGCCTGTGCTGCAGCACCTCTTTTCACCCTCTGTCTGAAACCAGAACCCAGTCTTCTCTGATTGGTTAGCTGGCCGGCTCTTATGATTGGTCAACCTCTTAGAGATGTCCAGCCTCTCACGTATATTGTGTTGGATTGCTAGCCAATAAAAGCATGCGTGTTACATGACGTCACTATGTTGCAGAAGTAAACAAAATACTACAATGGAGGAGTTTCAGTCAAGGGGGGGAGTGGGTAGGAGAGAAACTCCCTCTGGAGGGAACTTATATCCTTGGGAGACCATTTACATGCACCAAAACCTGTATATAACACAGTACAGGAAAGGGAAAACCCCCTTAAATCATTATAGAGCCTCTTTAAATAACCTAAACAAAATTGTGACGTACTAACTAGGGCAGTGACATTTACATTTAAAGGGTTCAATGAATATATACAGAAGCAGGTGCAGTATGTCGTGTGTAGCACTTGAACTAACTGGCAGGCATCACTTCACTTTCAAACTTTTTAAACTGTCTCTATAAATACTGAACTGTACCCCACACCAAAGACTCTGTTCACATAGCCAAACATGAGAGTGACCTGCCCTGTCTTCAACCTCCTCCAGTACACTCTCTCTCTGTTGTTGTTTGTATCTCATTTAAAGCCTTGGAGCCGAGGCACAGCACTGCCAAAGGAGCTGCAACCCCAAACCTGCCAGCAATGATCCAGCCTCGGACTCTGCCTCTCTCCCCTCCGGCTGTCTGAGGATGGAGTGACTTTCCCACCATGCAAAGACCTCAGAGTCACATTCTGTCTTAAGGGGGTAATCTGAAATTCTTGTTGTCACAACCCCTTGTGTGATTTTATCCAAAAAGGACTTCATCAAAATAGAATGTTCCACTGCATATTGTGACGATTCCAATCAAATCAACAGCAATATACTTCGCTCTGATGCTGTCTGTTCAATATCAATATATAAATAGCTCTGCAGCAGATGGTTTTTGTGTATCTGTAATTATTGCAGGCATCTCAAGGCTGTTAAGGAAACACTAGCCAACAACACATCAAACAGGTCTCCATAGCCACAGTTTGGTCTTATAGATAGATACAATTATGTTAATTTGAGTCTTTTTCCAGGAGCTAGCAGTCTGTTCTGTTTCCTCCTTATTGAGCATGAAGGCTCACAGTTTTCTAAGCCTCATCTGAATGTAATTTCAGTATTGAGAATGAACAGTAAATAAGCAAAGTCTTCTGTTTTGTGGGGGAATCAATAATCGATGCAGATCAGTGGGTACACTACTTCACAAACAAGTTGATGGAAAAACTAAGAAGGGTCATATGGGGTGTGTTTAAACGGAACCTCGGACTAAGAGGTACAACCCAGGTGAACAAATACTGCAGAAAATACAAGTGGTTTCCATAACAACACTGCCTGGTCAAGGTAAAACTTCTTATCTGCTGCCCAAACTTTCATGTTATGGTCAAATCAGCTCTCTTGGTATAGCAACCTAGTATATATACAGTCCATACTACTTTCTCTAAGTCTCTTTTATCCATTAAACAAACAAAAATCCAAAACAAAAAACAACAAAAGACAAATCTGCCGTCCCTTTCTTTTTTGTAGGTGCTCAGTGCTCACCTGTAATCACATACTGGGGAACAAAAATAAAAATAAAGGTAATGTGATGAAGCGTGGTGACAAACCATGGCTGACACATCATCTCTTGCTTCCCCCCCCCCCCCCCCCCCCTCCTCTCCTCTCAGGGTTGGGCCAAACAGCAGGTGGTGCAGAAGAGAAGCCCGGACATGGGATTTACAAATCTGTGGCTCTCCGACTTCTG
This sequence comes from Notothenia rossii, assembly GCF_949606895.1. Classification (NCBI taxonomy): domain Eukaryota; kingdom Metazoa; phylum Chordata; class Actinopteri; order Perciformes; family Nototheniidae; genus Notothenia; species Notothenia rossii. The sequence continues at coordinate 25,356,351 of NC_136906.1, forward strand.
TACCAGACCAGCATGGAGGAGCAACAAACCACACAATTAAGAAAGTAAGGGCTGCTTTTGACGTCTCTGCTATTGTTTGTGGTCATTTTCAAGTTTTTAAATGTAATGTCTTTCACTAACTGCATGCATTTGTTAATTTACAGTTCATTTAAATGTTAGTGTCTCTGTAATTCTGTTGCATAATGAGTTTATTAGCTTTTTAAAGCCGTAGCTTTTGCTCCGTTAAATGTCTGAAGTAGCTTTGTTTTTAATTTCCTGGAGAGCACTTTCCCATACTGTCAGATCTCACTAATTATGGTGGGAACTATTCAGATCCAAACAATCTCAGAAGAAAAAAACATTACAATATTATTTCAATGAGATGTGAATTATCCTGGATATTAAAGAAAGATAATCATTTGTTTAATTAGAGGAATATTTCACTATATATTGATGCAAAATATAGGAAGGGTTGTGTGATGCTTATTCCTTTATTGAATGTTCTCTTTGTAAGAGTTTTAACCTATAATCAAATGTGTCTTTCGTGTGCTGAATTACTGCTGTGAAGGCTACTGCTGTTAAGAACGCATTCATATTGCAGGAGGAAATAAAACCCTTAGGGCTGTGCATGTTTGCCAACGGTCCCGTTTGCCTAACATTGTAGTCGTCTTTCCTATCCCTGGGGAAAGTCAGAAATCCAGAGCCTGAAATTCTTCGACAAATGAAGAGATAGTAAGCATCGTAAAACTATTGCAGTTAATATACAACAAAGATGTTATATTATATAATATATAACTGAGATGTATGTGTCTGGACTGGAACCTTCCAAACATAGAGGTTTGTTCAATTGTATTGAAAATATGTGTCACCAATTAAAAGTCATTGAGTCTGGACGAACCATCTCTCCACCTGTGATTGGCCAAGGATTTCTAAGGAGGATTTCAATGCATCTGTTTAAGTCTGAAGCTTGAATGTTAATGTGCTAACTGATGTCTGCCATTTATTTCAGACACCTTTAAACTTCTTCTTTCCAAGTGGACTGCTGTCTTCTTCATCTAAGGGGTGTATTTTATTTTAAAAAAAATGCTATACCTTGTAGTTGTTCTTATTTAGAATTGCTGCTTTTTCCAAGTCTGTGCCCCTAATTGTCTGTCATGTTCTGATTTGTTTTCTTTCTCTCCACAGCTCAGGTGTCACAGCAATAGCGTCTCTGGCCGAGGCTCGCTGAATAAAGATGCTCACGTACTTGGATGGACAAATCGGATGACTCAAAGGAGGAGTCGGGTTACGACAATTTTCAGACATGGAGGTGCTCTTATTTCGTGTCTGGAATCTATGTGTGGATGAACCTTGATGTCAACATGAGGTCAAGGAAACCATAACTTTTTTTGCCCCACTCACCTGACTTCTGTCAGCATGCAAACGCTGCATAGATGATTCACCCTGTAAAGAGACATCACTGGGAAGGAACAGGGTCTAATGATGTAGCATCAACAGGGGACTTACATGTGGGCTATGATTCAAGACAGTCCCATCACAGTCAGTATGGAAGTGCAGACAACCTCTCTGGTCTGGATATACGTTAACACCACAGTGAACACTTCATATGAGTACAACGCGACAGATTTGACCGAAGACTCAAACCGATCTTACACCATCGGCCTCTTCCTGTCCTGCCTGTACACCATCCTCCTCTTTCCTATTGGATTTATCGGCAACATCTTAATCCTGGTGGTGAACCTGAACCACAGAGAGAAGATGACCATCCCCGACCTTTACTTTGTCAACCTGGCTGCAGCCGACCTCATCCTGGTGGCTGATTCCCTCATCGAGGTCTTCAATCTGAACGAGAAATACTACGACTACGCCGTCCTCTGCACCTTCATGTCGCTGTTCCTGCAGGTCAACATGTACAGCAGCATCTTCTTCCTCACATGGATGAGCGTTGACCGATACATTGCCATAGCTAGCTCCATAAGCAGCAGCCCTCTGAGAACTATGCAGCACGCCAAACTCAGCTGCGGCCTCATCTGGATGGCGTCCATCTTGGCCACGCTGCTGCCCTTCACCATCGTGCAGACGCAGCACAGGGGCGAGGTGCACTTCTGCTTCGCCAACGTCTTGGAGATCCAGTGGCTGGAGGTCACCATCGGCTTTTTGGTGCCCTTCACCATCATTGGTCTCTGCTACTCTCTAATCGGGCGAATCCTCATGAGGGCGCAGAAGCACCGAGGACTGTGGCCCAGGCGGCAGAAGGCCCTGCGCATGATCGTTGTCGTGGTTCTGGTGTTTTTCATCTGCTGGCTGCCGGAGAACGTCTTCATCAGCATCCAGCTCCTGCAGGGCACGGCGGACCCCGCCCAGAGGACAGCTACCACCCTGTGGCACGACTACCCGCTCACAGGACATATTGTTAATCTGGCAGCTTTCTCCAACAGCTGCCTCAACCCCATTATCTACAGCTTTCTAGGAGAGACGTTCAGGGACAAGCTGCGGCTCTTCGTTAAGCAGAAGGCCAGCTGGTCAGTGGTGAACCGCTTCTGCCACCACACCCTCGATCTACACCTCCCTGTCAGGAGCGTGGTGTCAGAGGTGTGACTGATAGGAAGAGGGACAAGAAACTCACAAGGTGTGCTAAAAACTCTTAACATTTCAACCAGTGTGAAAAATAACCTCAGCTTTCTTCATCTGGTATGCCTCTCAGTTAACCTGCTCACTTTCTGAACAAAAACACAAAAATATACACTCAAGTAAGAATGGGAATGACTCATGTTGTGCATCCTTTTAAGTAGATTACAATGCACATAAGGTACTTGAAGCTATGTTCATGTTTTCATACATGTTTCATTATTTACTTTTATTTAGTTTTCGGTGTGTGTTTTTTTCTTCAAAAAGTGTGTTTGATGGCAAGGAGCAAAATGTCAGCTTCTGTCCTTTAAGGCGATGGATAGATGAGTGTCAGAGGACAACAGCTTTTGTGTAAGACGGAAAATAATAAGTGATCTGTCATGCAAAATAACATTTTCTGGCTCTTCAGTTAAACCCCACATGGAAACACCTGCATAATGATGTATAACCTACTAGGGCTGCAACCATTAGTCAACTTATTTTCAGAAAAATAATCACCAACGTCTTTGATAATTGGTTAATGGTTAAAGTTGGTTTGCATGCAAAAATTGCCAAAATTTATGTTTTTAACCTCTCAAATGTGTTTCATTTTATAAAAAAAAGGGAATATATTTAGATTTTGGACTGACCAAACTAAATATTTACATACATCACCTTGAAATTAGAGGGATATAGGGATGGACATGTTTCCAAATAATCAGCAGATGAATTGAAAATGAAAATAATTATAATGTAATACACACCATCAACACCATCATTGACAAAATGGCATTACAGGTAGAAAAAAACCCAAAGAGGCAACGAGTAGCAGTGACTTTCTTTTCACTGTAAATATAACTGTACCCCTGTCTGTTTCTCTTCTGTTGAACGGAAATGTCCTTTTGTAAAGCTAAACATATGATGGAAAATGCACAAAAATGTGTTTTATTTTTTAGAAATAAAGAAAATATCGCACTTTTCCAGGAATATAAAATGGAAGTCTTTGTGTATGTCTTCGAGTATTACACACATTAAATAAAGGGTATCGTAGCTACACCCTTTATTTTTGTATGTGTTATTTTTAGAATTTTGGTCACAGCCTGTCTTTGAATCTGTCCAGAATCTGATGTCTGAGCTCATCTATATTATGGAATAAGATATTACCACACTTGTCAGCTCCTGTTAGCATGATGATAAAGAAAAGAAGCAGGTGTTGCCTTGCCAGGAGGGGATCACAATGCCTAAACACATCCTTCACTGTTGACAACGTGAAGCTGCTTCCATTTTTTGTTCTTATTTAAAGCATATAACACTGATAAACTGCAATAGCCAACCAGACATGGGCCTGTGACAGAAAAAGCCACCTCCAAAAATACTTAATCTTCACATGTGTGGCTTGTTCTCCTATCTGTAAACGGATTCCACTAATTGTTTTTATCAAATGAACAGAAAAACTCAAATCTAACATGAGACATCAAATACCAAAGGCCAACTGTGGACGCGTGGATTCTCCCATCATCATGTAGAGTTTGATGAAATGCTTTTGACAGAACAAAGATGCTCATTAGCACATTGATCAGAGGTTAATGTAATGCAGATTACCCGGCTACACAGGTGCAGCTTAAACATTTGAAATGGTCTCGCATCAGAGGCTTTAATGAAACCTGCTATAAAGTTTAACAACCTCAAACTGTTTATTGAACATTATAAATTCCTGTTTTCTACTATATTACAGTGCTTTCTCATGTCAAATTGTGCTCAGATGCATATGCATTTCTTGAATCATAACAGGGTTTACAGAATATTATCTGTTTTTTATATTCTTAGAACACCGACACAGCATGTGGTTTATGTGCATTGACCTCAACAGGTGGATGTATTATGTCACAACCATAAAAGAGTCCACAAAACGGTATCACGCTCAGATTGAGCATTGTGCATCAACATATAAAAGGTGTATAGCCAGTCTGCGGTAGGCCTGCATGAGGCAGTTAGAGATAATGGCGTGACTTGGAAAAACAGGAGTCCAAACCACAAACTGTTATTCCAGCTGTAACAGTTCCTGCAGCCTGGGAAAGCAGCGCTGAGGATTGTTTAAGTGATTGTTTATCAGAGGCAAACTTGTTGTGGTACATGATGCTAAAGATTCTGTGTCCCATCTCCGTATCATGCAGGAAAGCATTCAGCATGTTTTCACAGTTTTTAAACCTTGGCAAAGACAATATGTATTTTTTAAATTTGGATTTAGTGCATTCTGAATACAGCACGTGTCTCTATCAGGGCCCCAGACGGTACACAAAACAGGAAGACAGGGAAGTAGTAATCCAATGAGAGCTGTCATGTTCTCTGAGACAAAGTAGCAACACCTAGAGGCCATCCGAGTCCGACAAGGTGTAAGAGACTAAGGATCATCTTTACGTCACACATACACACACAGACACACACACACTGGAGATGCTGTGAGAAGAGGTTGACAGTGGACTGTGTGTACAGCTGAGAGCTCTGAGTGAGGTCAAAGGTTTGTGGTGGCTGACGTCACAGAGAGTAGAGAGGGTGTGACTTTTCCCCTCGCTCGCATTACTTCCTCTGGATGATGCAGGATGCACATCTATCTGGTTAAAGAAAATAATGCTAAATAATTACGTAATTCATGCAAAAATATTGGGCAGATAAGCAGCAAATTGATGATGATACCAGAACCTTAAGCTTTTTTCCTGACTTGGATAGTTGTTGGTAAAACTATTAAAAATAGTATTTTTGCAGGCTTATGGGTACATGTATGCTCATTGTACACCAGCTGCTGTTGCTTCAACTAATGTAAGTACAAATATACTTTGTGCAGATGCAAATATACACAGTGGCCACTTTACTAGGTGCAAAACAATGGGATAATGCATTAAGTGAGGGAAAAAAACACAAGTCTTGATGTTCAGATTTGTTCAGAGAGGTATGGATAAAGGCAGATTTTTGTTGTTCTATATTTTGTCACTTTAATTCATGTTAATGAATATAGAAAACATCTTCCGAAAAATCAAACATTTCATAGCAGAGCTTTTGTATCGCATACAAATTATATTGTAGAATTGTATCTAATGAGCTGGCATCTAATTGTGCACACCAAAACAAACCAAATGTAATATAATTCTACATAAAGTGATTAGACTAAATGTTTCCTGCCTTAGAAAGTTACTGGACATCCAACTGTAATCTGAGTGGGGGTGGGGCATGTCAAAGTAATTACAACAGGACAGTCCAGGGTTTATGCATAATTATAAGGCCGTGCACCCGGAGGACCTCAGCAGCTGAATAATGGATTAAACCTATAATTGCATTTGTAAATTAAAATCCCTTGCAGGAAAAAAGACCTGAATAGAATAATTATCTTCCCAGATACAGAGGAGAAGAAATAGGGTTGGTTTTTAAAGGCTTCAGGCAGAACCCATCAAATATATATATAAAAGTAACCACATTCTTAAAACAGACATTTGGAAACTTGTATTTGGAAGCAGCAGATTGAAGTATTTACTGTGCATTGTCTGCCAAACCTGCATTTCCGTTTAAAAAAACACTCATATTACATACTTTCCAAGAATAGATCACCTATTTAAAAATAATTAAAGACTTGTATTATAAACACATGCATTATTAAATAATGTGAAATGATTTTACTCTTTAAAAATCTGTTATATTTAAACTAAGCATAATCACTGACATAAAAACAAATGAAACACACAAAGAAAAGAGAAATATAATAACAGTGCAATGAGCTACATAAAGAAGCCTCTAAAAGAGAAAACCTGAAAAGCTTTTACACCCCCCCCCCCCCCAGTTTATACAGTCTAACAGTTTATGTTCAAGTAATTAAAGTGTTTGAAATAAATGGGGTTATTGTTATATTCCTTAATTGTACTATAATTAAATATAACAGACCATTCAGGCAGAATGTGTATTGATAGAGATAAAGTAATCAGCTCCAACAAGCCAGAGGACATAAACAAGGTGTTGTTTGCAGCGCCCCCTGCTGCTCTGATGCAGTGTATGCGGACGTGCATGCATGGACGCGAGCAACAGATCCGAGCGCATGCGCAATTCATTGTTTTGACTGAAAATGCCGTCGGTTTCGAAAACGGCGGCCAATGCGTCTCCTCAAACCGAGAAACCTACCCACTATACGTGAGTAAAGCTGCTGCAAATAAACAACTACATGGCTCGTTGAAGAAAATGTTTTTTTCACGTGCACATATACGCGTTTGCATTTCTCGCATTCCTCAACTCTTATGTTTGCGTTGAAAACATGGTGCTTTTCCAGGCTTTGTGACTACCTAACGTCACATAGCAAACAGCGACTGCACGCTAACGACACCAGCCCTAATGTAGGAAACACGGACGTCTTAAATCGCTTAAGTGTCAAGCCATGCGTTAACGGAATCGTTTATAACTGTTTTACCGAGTTGGGGAACTGTTTTGAATAATCTTTTGAATGTTAAACCGTCAACTTGGTCTGCTAAATGATTAGCCAGGAACTCGCTAACCAGTCTGCTTGTAAATAGCTCGGCCTTATTTTGAGTTCCCCCTTGCTACGCACATTTATAGACGTACGCTCATGGACATTCAACAAGCGTTACGTCCAAACACTAACGTAGTTTACTCTCTGAATAGCAAGCTTACGTTAGTGACCCAAAATATATAGTAGGCTACAACACTAGCTGCATACCACGACACAACACTGTCTTTAAACTTTTTTCCCGCTTTTGACTTATTTCATAATGAGTGTTCAATTCAGAACGCGGTTCCTGAGACTGTTAACTTTGCTTTTCATTGTTTCAGATACTTGAAGGAGTTCAGGACAGAGCAGTGCCCGTTGTTCCTTCAGCACAAGTGTACGCAGCACAGACCCTTTACGTGTTTTCACTGGCATTTTCTCAACCAGCGGAGAAGAAGACCTATCAGAAGAAGAGACGGAACTTTTAACTACAGCCCTGACGTGTACTGCACCAAATACGACGAGACCACAGGCATCTGCCCGGATGGAGATGAGTACGTTTCAGTCTTTTCATGAAAGCTTCAGTGCGTTGTTATGCAGCTGCTGACTGATGTTTTGCTGCCATGTTTGGGATGAGAACCTCTGTAGATTTAGGGAAAAATATGTTATCAAACTGATGCCACTAAAACATTCAAAGCACAGGAAATGTCATAAAGTATAAAAACGTTCAGGTGTCCCTTAAATAGGTTTGGGTCTTGATATGTCTTAATTGGGAAGAACTGTGTGGATGGATATATATATAATATATATATATATATATATATATATATATATATATATTGTTTACTTATTTGTTTTATATAGTGAGTTTGACAGTATTTGAAAAAAACGTTATGACATTTTGTTGTGTTATTGTATAAAGATCAAGGGAAGTGTGTTATTAATTTAATAGGGATGCACAAAACGAAGCCATTAGGTCTGCAAATAATAATCTTATTATTATTGTCACTGATTAATCTACTTACTATTTTCCCTATCAATAGTTTTGTCTATGAAATAGCAGCAACATCTGTTCTCTCCAGTTTAGTCATAGTCCAAAGTGATATCTTTAAATGACAACTATATTCAGTTTATTATTATTTAAAACAAAGAAACGAGAAATCTCCATATTTGAGAAGCTGCTTTTTCTTGAAATTCTGATGTTTTGAATTAAAATAACTGGTAAATAAATTATCAAAACATTTTTTTTTTCTTGCTATAAAAACAGATGATAAAGTGTACTAAGTTCTGCCCTTTTGCTGCTCTCAGTATACGCCCTAAATACTGCAGATTGCTTGAAAGTAGTGCCTACAGACAGAATGTAGTGTACACTATATTCAAGTGTAACAGTTAGTCTTTCCTGACATGTTAATAGCACAGGTTGACATTGCAATGACAATTTACAAAAAAAATACTTTTAAACTCTACTTTGCAGTTCTACAATGAAGCTAACTGTTCTGCGGAGATGTTTGCCGGGGACTAGGAGCATGTGTTTGTGAATTTGGATTGAAAATTATAGATTAAAAAACATGTTAATTATATCAGCTTGCTGTATCTTTAGTAACACTGCAGCATAAACAAGCTCTGTGTGTTTTAATGACATATGTGCAGATCAGCTCCAGCCAAGAGAGGACTGTGTCAGTTATAATCATAGATTCCTGTCCGGAAAAGAGTGCTCTAAAGATGAGATAGAAAAATGGGTGTATTATTTAATAAAGTGAGGAGTGCTAGATATGCTGTTTAGCCATATTTGGTTGTTGCTTTGTGATCAGTATCACAATATCAGTATCAGTATTTTTTTCTTCTAATTTGATTTGATGTGATTTGATGCACGAAAAAGTTCTCCCCTACAATAAGACACCAATTTAGTTTCCTTTTTTCTTATTTGTGACCACATAGTCTCCTTTGTTCTGTACATGGCATCATTTGCATCAGAGTGACAGGCATTGAACTCACTATAAAAGAGGTCAAGCATTATAATAATAAATATGAACGTAACTGAAACAATATATGGTATCCCTCCTAAGGATGCTGCAGTTCTCTCTGTGTGACCAGGAATTACAAATGGCACAGCATAATAGAGCCCAACATAAAAAACAAAAAGAACTATGATTATTGGACTAATGGAAAATGAACGTCTGCCGTCCTTACAGTTCATCCTCTGCCAATGGCAGCTATTTTTGTATAACCTTTTGTGTTGCCATAGCAACTGTTGCTACTCAAGAAAGGGAAAAAATTGTTTATTCAAGAGGCTTATTGGCCATCCATTTCTTGAGGCGTTGCTAGTGTGTCAGCCCTGCAAATGCAGTAGAATCTGTTTAAAAATGTGTGCAGCCATAAGAGAACCCTATTTCTAATTACAATTCAATATAATAATAACTCTATTTTGATTGGACCATATTTTAAATGTCTGTGCAGTGCTTAGCTATTGTGTTTTCACATGATATAAGATATGAAGCTATAAGTACTAGAAGAATATATTACTTTTAGGAAAGTGTTCAGTGTTTTATTATTTTTTCTTCGCTGAAATATTAAAATGTTGTTTCCTTGCGTCCTTAGCTGTCCTTACTTACACCGGACCACGGGCGACACAGAGCGAAAGTACCATCTACGCTATTACAAGACCGGCACTTGCATCCATGAGACAGACGCTCGAGGGCATTGTGTGAAGAATGGCCTCCACTGTGCTTTCGCTCATGGGCCACATGATCTCCGACCTCCAGTCTATGATATCAGGTGACATATAAAGCAAATAGTGGCCTCTCTATTCCCTGCCAAACTTTGAACTCACAAAGGAACAGACAAATCAGCCAACTTGGATGTAATGTCAACAGAATGTCCGTAGTAATTAATGGATTTACAGACTCACATTTGAGTCTGTAACACTGTTTGAAGGGCTTGGTTCAGTGAATATAAAAAAGACAAATAGCTGCATTCAGCTCTGTGCTGCTGAAAGAGTCTGAGTGAGGTTATCTGATACCATGATACCAAAACAAATGCTGGTACATCTGCCTGTAACTTATTATATTGAAGATAAACTTTAGTGTACCACAGAGGTGGACATTTGCAGCCACAAACACAACATTTCACAAAGAAATACACATACATAAATACACAGCTGCCAAACTAAGCAAACATAAAAAGTAAACCCATTCAACAGTTGTAATAAAACCTTTAATAAAAACAATTATCATCCTGTGCCCATCCCTTATTGACCCACCGCTGTTTTTTATACCGGATGGTTATGGAAGAGGTTAAGGGCCACATGTAAATATATTTTTCATCTGACCAAAAGTTCCTTTTTTTTTGAGAATCACAATTTTGACTCCAAAAAAAGCTTCACTTTTGTTCAGATCTCCTAAAAAGGTCTCATGTGGCCCTAACCCTCTGATGATGGTCCAGTATAAAGTCTCAGCATTTTTTTTTTCTTCTCTATAGTATTTCAAGAATTAGTTTCACCAATGATCACTTGTATAAATGTACAGTGTTATGATAAACATTAAGAGAGGCCAGTGATTCAGTAATTTAGCATAATACTATATTTAACTCTTTTTAAACGACAACCAATATTTGTATGCTTTTCGAAGCAATAGGGATGGAACTAACCTTGGTTTTATGTGCACAGAGAGATTCAAGCACAAGAAGCCCTTCAGAACGGACAGCTGGGATCTGGGGAAGGTATTCCTGACCTGCAGCCAGGAGTGTTAGCCAGCCAAGCTATGATCGAGAAAACTCTGACAGAAGACCCCCGCTGGCAAGGTGAGTAACCCCCCCCCCCCCCCCCGCTCATGATAACCAGCTCATGCAACAGGTAACACACTTCCTGCAAAATAAAAATAAAATGACATCAATTATTTTTGCAGATACCAACTTTGTTTTAGCCAACTATAAAACCGATCAGTGTACAAAGCCCCCCCGACTATGCAGGCAGGGCTACGCTTGCCCCCACTACCACAACAGTAGAGATCGGAGACGAAATCCAAGAAAGTTCAAATATAGGTAAGTTATGATGACAGAGTTTTAGAATGAGAAACAGGGTATTGAGTTGTATGATTGTAACGTGTTAAATGTTCTCACTGTGATGCAGGTCGACTCCCTGCCCTAATGTGAAACATGGGGATGAATGGGGCGAGCCTTCAAAGTGTGACAGTGCAGACAGCTGCCAGTACTGCCACTCCCGCACCGAACAGCAGTTCCACCCAGAGGTGAGGGACACTTCTTAAAATAACATACATCAATTCAAAGGGTTTATTGTCATATGCACATACGCTACAGTGTAGAAACGGCAATTCAATTCTTCTGACTCCTCCAACGATGCAACATATAATAAAATAAGAAGAAGTCTATATACATGTAAATAGAATATGATGTTTACAAGAAAAGAATACGAAGTCAAATATTGTAGAATAAGACTAAATTAAATACGGTTTATTGCGGTGATAACTATTTAGATAAATAAGTAGATTGCAAGATGATCTTAGCTTTCCTTTTACAATAATACATTTGAATTACAATACTCAAGCCTTAAAATGGACTAGTTAACTAGTTAACTAGTTAAGTTTAACAACCATAATTAAATAATGTGTAGTGTGAGAAATGTGTAATCCTGCAGTTTTAAGATATTGTATTTGTGGGGTTTTATTGTTTTGATAGTATCGTTGTGACTGACTAGTTTTTTGTAACTTTGTAACTCATTGTCTTTTTGATTTGTCTGTTTTTCTTCCTATCAGATCTACAAATCAACCAAATGCAATGATATGCGACAAACCGGATACTGTCCCAGAGGACCGTTTTGTGCGTTTGCACACGTAGAAAGTAAGTCAAAGTGTATCGAAATACTGTCACAGTACTCTTGAAAACAAATGAGTTAATATATATATATACACACCTGTCAGATAATTGTCTTGGTTTCCCCAAATGTTCAAATATGCACTGTCAACATTTTAAACATAGGTATTGTAAAAGCCTCTTTCTTAGTTAGTTGAAAGAGAGAATAAGTAAGGAAATAGTCTTTATTGGGGCCTTTAATGTTCAGTTAAATGTTCAAGCTGTTTAATATTTTCTTTTTGTATTACAAGGCTAAAAAAAGTAAACTTCAATATCAGTTAAAAAAAAAAAGAAGCAAATAAAATTGTTATTGCGATATTCGGCTACGTTAGCATTTTTCATTTGCCATGCAGCCTTAGCAACAAGCAATGTTGTCGGAATGTGGCTGTTGGACATCTCGTTGTTTATGCTATTTTCATTGAATCATTAATTGTACTCCCGTCAGGAATCCCCTCCACAGAGGAGACCATGAGCTCCCTGCTGACAGTGATGCAGTCCAGCTCTCAGTCCCAGCTCAGCTCTCAGTACTCAGAGTGTCCCGTCAGCGAGTGGAACAGCGGGGGCAGCGCAACCAGCAGCAACGGACAAGTAGGAAACGTATGTTTTCCCGTTGCTATGTCACGACTTCAAAAGGAAATTCAACAGAATAAACACATACATGGTGTTGTATTTCAAGAGAACACAAATCCCTAAATAACAATTCATCCGTTTAGCTGTTATGTTGTTTACCATGCTCTCATCTTTCTGCTGGCATGCATTGATTTGTCATTATTGTTTTCCGTTACGTCATTGCTTTTGATTGTAAGACCATCATTCGAAGCTATTCATTGTTACATTCTCACTCTAAAATAGATTGATTTAGAATATTGGTTTTATTTATTTATCCATACTTTGATCATCCTTTCATTAAGACCATGTGCACTTCTCTTTCTCAGGTTTCATGTTCTAATAGCTCGACTGTAACTCCAAGCTCAGGAAGCGACAGTTTGTTATCCCCAGTGGGATCCATCAGCAGGCCTAACCCCTTTACTGATAGTAGTTTATGTTCAGAGTCCACCACATCCAGTGTCTCATCTCTGACGTCTAACTATCCCAAAGCTCCGGGCTTTGAACGAGAGGACCAGGTATACAGACTCTCCAGCTTTAGGTAGACTCTAACACACAGACACAACTCAGGGCTTTAATGCATCACTGTCATTCCCCTTTTAATTCAATTTGTCATTTATCATTCGTGTCATTTTTAATTGTATCACTTTGAGACTAATGTGTCGGTTGTTCTTTATAAAAAAAAAAAATGCAATGTATCTTGTCACTTGATGAGAGCATTGAGTACCTTTATACATGAGTGACTTGAAAAAAACACATTGTTGAGCCTTGTTGCATGTTTTTTGTAATCAATGTCACATTTAGTCAACATGTGAGAACTTCAAGCTTGCAATCAGGCTGGAAAATCTGTCCTTTGTAACACTACACTCAGAATTGCCCTTAGGTTGAATTCACTTGTCTCTGCTTCGCTGTTATTATAAAAGAATGTGTAATCAAAAGCAATATGTTTGAATATAGCAAGAATCATTGCAAATGAAAAGTTTGTGATATTGTGATTTATTGCAGTTCCAACATGCCTTTATTTTATATTATTTATTTTAGCATTTTGTCACAAAAAATGTGCTATTTTGTGTTATTTATCACTTTTAGATTAAGAACAAGGGGCAGATGGATCAGAAAATGATGGACCAAGAAAAACAGGTTTGGATTTTGTTTTTTGTCACCGATGAAATGAAATCTAACATCATTATTGATTTAAAATACTATTAAAAGCTCCTAGTCATTTTAATTGTGCTACATTGTGATGTGACAAGGATCACTGTGACCTGGAAACATCACACAATGAAAGTTGCTGGGAGATTTTAAAAGGGCCACAATGCTTTTGTTTTTTTTATATCGGTTTTTGTGCATGTAAATGAAGTTTCTCTCCCACCTGGGCTCTGGTTTCAGACAGAGATGTGTAATCAACAATAGAAATGAAATATGCCACCTGTGCCTCCCTTCCAGACACAACATACTGTATTCTCTGCTGTGAACCCTTTGGCAACAAGCTTCACCTCCAGCATAACGTCCAGCTTGGCCTCCAGCATCGGCTCGGATAGTTCTTCACCCACCACCTTATCAACCATGAATGCAAAAGCCACTCCTTTCTATCCGGGGAGCAACACTGTGGAGTCAGTCATAGGTATGTGTTTGTTAAGTCCACTGCGAAGCCACTGAGCTGCCTACTGCCGCTCTGCATTTTGTTTAAATGTCAGCCAGATGTTTTCCGTTTCCCCTTAGGATCCGCTCTGGACCTGAACTTCTGTGACATCAATGTTGCATCTCTGGATAAGGAGCTGGAGGAGCAGGACAACAGTATGGGATTTGCAAGTAAGGACACGCAGTTTGTTAAAGTGCATTCAGCTGTCAAACACAAGTGGTCTCATGATATGCCTGTAAATTATAAAAATGTAACAGCAGTGTTTCGGTTGTCCCCACAGGACAGAGGATGCTGGGTGGCTCCGCTCCTGTGAACATTCCTGGCTCTCTGGGCCGATCTTCCTCCTTTAACTCGTCCTCCTCGCTCTCCACCTCCCCGCTCAGCTCCCTGTCTCAGTCTCTGTCGCAGTCCCTGCTCGCTGCCTCCATATCGCAGCAGAATCACCCTTCCAACATGTTAGCCAAGCAGGAGCACAGCCTGCTGGGAACTCCCACCTCCTCTTCCCAGAATTCTTTAGGTGAGCCGATAGCATCAGGCATTTTGTTCCGCGTGAGCTGGGAAGCATTCGACTTCAGATTTGAATCTCAGTCTTATATGGCAATGGAAATAGTTGAACTCGTACACAGTGAGAACAAAAGTAATATCCAATTCATGTGCAATATAACATCTTCAATACTTTTTACAAAACTCTTTTTATCATTCAAAATATTACCTTTTATGCTAGTTTTCTAATTATACCTTACTATGAAATACTATTTTTGCACTGGTGTTGGCATAACACTTTATAAATGTTTTTTTTTTACTGTTTAATTCTCATGTTATCCACTTTTCTAGTTTACTTTACATTTTTTCTTTCTCTTATTGCTAAAAATGTTTGCAGTGGTGTCTTTATTAATTCTTTATAATTATCAAGCTATTTATTATGTTATTGTTTTGAGCAATCTCTCATCTGAATTTACTTTGAGGTTAATACAGTTCTTATCTTATTATCTTTCTGCAATATTTAACCTCTTTTTTTTTTTTTTCAATAATATTCATATTTTAGCGTAATTAAGTATGGAGCATTTTTTTCAACCTTCCAGAAGTTACGCTGAGAAATATGTCTTTTAGAGTTACTGGAAAGATGCCGTTTCTCTGAACTAAATCACTAGCAATTAGACATTGGTCCAAATGATTGTAAACAACTATCCACTGCTTGTTCTTATGACTTGAACACTTCTCCCCTAGGCTTGAACGGCGGGGCCAGCAGCATTTGGGACTTTGTGAGTGGCAGCTTCTCTCCGAGCCCCTCTCCAGTCTTCAGCAGCCTGACGTCCAGCGCCAGCAGTGCAGATCTGGCTCGGCTCTTTAGGGACCTGGACGAGGCCAAGAGGAAGATCAAACAGTGGGAGGAGGCCTGGCACCAGGTCAAACAAGTCAGTGATGTAAACTAACTCAATTTAAAGGTCACCTATTATGCAAAATCCAATTTTGTACATAAACATCCTCCTTATTTTCATCTAAGGCAGGGGTGGGGGACCTAACCTCCTCTAGGGGGGTCCAGGGGCATGCTCCCACGGGAAGATTTTTTTTTAAATGTTGAAGTTAAAAGCATCAATCAGGTGCACTTTGAGAGCAACATTAGGAGATCTATGGATACATCTCTCAACACCCATATGAAACAGAACTGTAAGCAGATTTTCTTTTTCTTTATGGATATTTTACAAATCACTCCTTTCAAACTGTATTTATTTATTTATTGTATTTGTTTATTAATAACAACTTTCTTTTACTGTCATATAGTATTTTATACCTTTTTATTCTCTTCTTTTTTTATAATGATCATATAAAGATGTGGCTTTACCTCACTGGTTGTAGAAAAAGCTTCTTATATTTGTTAGCATAGCTAGCTAACCAGATGCTAATAACAACAAAGTTATTGACTGTATGATCAGAATGACAGATGAGCAGATCGCCACGCTAAAACTGCGGCATGTGTACAGCTCCTTATGGGTACTGCTCTCCGTCAGAACTGCTCCCCTGTCAGACGAGACATATACCACGTGATGACACATTAGGCTCGTGTTGTGTTCAACGAACCTGACCTTGGCCAGGAAAAACAGGCACTCGCTTGTTTAATTATTTTGCGGTCTAGATTTCTTTAATTTCTTTTTTGCGTGTGTTTATAAATTACCTCGAGGGCCGTACCAAATGGTCTCGCGGCCCGTATACGGCCCGGGGGCTGGAGGTTCCCCACTCCTGATCTAAAGTAACAGACAGAGAATCGGCACTTTTGAAACAGGGCTGAAACAGAGGGGATTATGGGATGTTACAATGATCTGTTCGCTATTTGGAGCAAAACACTTCAGAGACATGTTTTGTATATATCTGAGACCTATAATATATTGATGAAAAACAGTCTAATAGGGGACCTTTAAGACACCTCTTAGCTTATGGGTTTGTATGTAATGGCAACTCTTTGTTCCAGGCCTGTGAAGCTTGTCAGAAGGACACTCTGGAGGCAAAGGAGCAAGCGAAGACGGCCGAGGCGGAGCGGCAGCTGGCCGAACAGAAGTGGGAGGAGACACAGCGCAAGCTCAAAGAGCTCCAAGGGGACTTTGACGCGCTCTGTCGCACCCCGGGGACGCCGCTGCTACGTAGCTATGGAGAGCTGGACGAGCTCCCCTTGTCAAAGCTCCACTCGCTCCAGAGTCAGCTGCGTAATGACCTAGACCTTATAGACGGGGTAAGACAGAATAGATCACACATAGAATTTCACTTTTAGCATCTAGTTTTTAACGGGTTTATCAGAGCTAAGTTTTGCCATGCTAATTTGAACAATCTGCATGAAGTGTTTCCCTAAGTTGCGGCTGATATCCATTCTCTTCTTTCCCCCACAGGTAATATATCAGCTTCAGTCAAAGAAATGTATAGTTTGCCAAAAGCATGATCGTTGCATTGTCCTGCAGCCTTGCCAACATTATGTACTATGTGAGAACTGTGTGCTTAGTAAAACAGAATGTCCCTACTGTAGAACAAAAATAGTGAAGTGGTGATGTACAACTAGTCGAGGTACTATTTAAATATAAGTCCTTTGAAAAACTGCTAATAGATATGACCAATTTTCTAAATAGCAATGTCTGTTTCATACAGTGATCGAATACATTTAGAATACGATTATGTTTGACTGAAAAACAAATAGTATTATCAATCAGATTGTGTACAGGGGATGAAATCATTCATAGTTTTTGCTCATTTTATGTGCACATGAACTTGTTCAGCCAGGTGGGTTTCTGTGTGAAAATCCATGCAACCAAATTAGAATATTAAATTACATCGCAATGCAATTTCTCAAATCATGACACTAAAAGACATTCATCTTGTGTCCAGATTTGTTGACATACACAATATGCAGGAATACTTTCCCCAAACAAAATACAAATATGCAAACCTGACAGAAAATGCATAATTACAGATAACAAAAAAGAAATGCTAATGAGACCACTAAACTTGCTTAAAATCTGTATTCTTTAAGACATGAATGAGTATAAGTTGTATTTCTATCCTCGTGTTTTACTGTTTATTGATTGGAAATACTTCACTGCACTTTGAATTATTGTGGATACATCTCTGATCTAATCCACCCAGAGCAACGTTTCAGAAATACTGTGGAAATGTAACAAATATGCTTCAAACCTGTTGACTTAAGACACATCATATCCTTGTTTTGGAAGAAATAAATACTATAAAACGTACTCACTGTAACTGTATAATCATATATATAGTGAGAAGTTCTTCTCATACTGTAAGGTCACTTCTCAATCTTTCTGGTGGTGGGAATAGTTTGATCAAAAGGACTCCCACACAACAGTAAATACAGATACAGCCATTGATGATAGTGTACCGCAGTAGCCAGGGCCTCAGGTATTTCAGGTTTTAAAATGCAAAGGGGTCACTGTGTGGATGTTTCCAACGTACTGCCAGGGACAGCGTGCTGATGTTAAACATAAAATGGGCAAAACTCAAAGCAGTTTTTTCTTTACCTAAAGAGGAATACGTATACTGAATCCATCAAGACACAAGACATCAAAGAACCTATATCAGATAAACATGTTTTGGGGGAAGCCCATTAACACAGCATGGAGATACCAAAACTGACGTGTGGAAAACGTGTCAAATATACACAAATATAGGTCAAATGTACAGGCTGTTGGCAATGAATACATACACAATAAACACATAATATTTGTATTATTGCATTTAACACTAAGGGGAGTTACTGATCGGAAAAACAGCAAAATTTGAAGTGTTTTCCAACAATATAAACTTTGCAGATTTTCTAAAGAAATCACATGTGTCTGTGAATCAGTGTTCCTCTTTAAGTGAAGCCACATTTTGATTAACATTATTTTTGAAATCCTCCCAGTCAAGCATCATTATTTTGACCAACTCGAGAAGTTAGATTTCTTCTAAAAGCACTTTGTTACCTGGGACTTTCTTAAAGGGTATATAGAATTGAGCTTTAAGCGGCTTTGCAGGTATCCTTTTTGTTGATTTCTAATTTCTAAGTGTTTTCTATATAAGCTAATGTCTGAAGCTTCTGAGTGTACTGTGAAACATCATTTAGATATTTCATGTTTCCTATTGTTAAATCATGGCATGGTTCAACATCTTATTAAGATTTCATAGAAAAGTATTTACTAGTTTCTACTTTCATAGTTAGATTTATAAAACAATTCAATCAAGCAAGTGCAAATGTAACATGCATTGAAGGCATAACCAGCAGCTGTAATGTCAGTAAGGCACATGCTACATGTTAAGGCTGTTTTTCAATCCGTTACTTTAGTTTTGTAGAGATGTCTATAGGCTAGCCTGTTAGAGAAGCATGTATTGTATTTGCTAAAAGCCTGAGATGGTGATTTTTGTAGGAATCTAGCCTCTTGACCTAGAACATATCGGCCTCTAACTCTAAAGTGCCTTCAGTGAAAAAGGTTATGTGTAGAATTGTCACAAGTATTCAAAGCTTGTGCAGTTTAACTTTGCAGAAGCATCAACATGCGTATGACTATATACGTGTATATATACATTTATGCCAGTGTATTTGGCCCAATCCCGTTAAGTATTTCAGCGGTAGATAATGGAAACAATGTCGTCGTCGTCCCCCGCCACACACTCATTCCTCGGCGTGGTGCTCTTTCGGTGCAGCTGCAGTCCTTGAAATTAGGTTTTTCAAATTCAACGCTTGGGAGTATGCAAACAGGACAGATGTATTTGTATAGCAACGTATTAAAAAATAATTTGTTTTAATTGTAATGATTTTTGCCGTGAATTGAGAGTTCTGTGGGTAAAGTGTAAGTTGGGTAGGTTCCTCTGTTTGAAATGACCTTCTACTGTGTTAAAGAAAAGATTATTCTTGCGTATTATTCAATATATAAAATCATGGTACACTTTTTGCTACTTCTTAATATGGGAAATATTTTAGCATTTAATGATGACGTTAAATTGCATAAAAAGCAGGCTGATCATTTCTAGTATTGCATGTTATGCGATATGTTAACCAGCTACAAAGAAAAGAGGGAAACACATTTCTGTGTCACTGCCAGGATATTTGTAATGACCTATTTTTAGTGTAGTAAAGGCTTAATAACTTCTACGAGCTTCGCTACTACTGGAAAAGGTATTCATGTAGTTTCTTGTTATTACATTTAGATGTTTGAATGTCGTTGTGCACAGCTCAGATTTGAAGAAACTCTCATCTGTCTGACTTGACTTGTTAATGATTTGTAAATCCATTCAGTCCTTTTGTATATCAATAAGAATGATGTCACAGATTGTACTGCCATAGATTGTCCCTTTAGGTTATTTTTGTCAGAATTATTTCCCCCATACGCTGAGTAGCAGTGTACGGAGAAGGGTCTGCTTTGCTTTAGCTGTGAAGCCAACTCAATGAATGATGTCGTGTGCGGAAAATCAACCAAAGTGGTGTTCTAGTAGCTTTCCAAATACGTTTTCAAAAGGGGAAATTACCCTTGGAATAAAACAATTTCTAAGATCTGCCTGTAGTCATGAAGGCCATCCAGATAAAACAAAAAATAAAATGGCTGTTTTTGGATGGATTTTTGCTGTAATACGTCATTCAGTAACGGCCCGTCCACACTACAGCTTAAAAAAAAGCTTGCCGGCGGGCGTGTCTGAAGGTCGACCAACATCCAATCACATGAATCTCCCGCCCCTGACACACAAGCAGCGGTTTGATTGGCTAGAGCTTGTACTGGCATATGATTTGATTGGCTGACGCTTCCATCGAAAGCTTCAGAAGCTTCAAAAGTTGAACATTGCTCAACTTTTGCAGCCTGAAACGCCAGGAAAGCTCCGCTCTGCTACCCACAATTCAGTTCGGCGAAAAGCGAGGCAACGTCGAAGCTGTAGTGTGGACGGGCCGTTTAGACTTCCTGGTAGAGAGTAACCAACAGGAATATGCCAATGGCTTTTGCTTACAACATCAATGGACTCATTTTCTGCAGATTTACCAAAGACCTAAACTGTTGTTCTTTGTTTTTGTACTACATTTCATTTTTTTTTATTATTTCAGTAAGGACACCTAAATAGATTTTTTTTTTTTAAGTAATCACCTAGTACCTTAAATAGATAATGTTCATCAAAAGTGCATGGGTCCTTATAAAATGTGTATTTGTATATTTGATTTTTGTGCTATGTATACATTAATGGCAGGTTTGTGCAATACTGGCTAGCACAAGCCGACTTGAGTGAGGATTCAGTGTCAGTTTAATGTCGTCTACAGTGAAGGAATGTCACCGTGATGACATTTGTGCTTCGGAAGTGGCCATGTAAACGGTTTGTCGTTTTAGCTTCACGAATAATCTCAATCACTTTGGAAATTGATGGTTATGCATTATATGCTGTTATGGTAGGCCTACAGTGAACGGTGCTTTTTCTCTCTGACTCTTTGTTTTCTATCTCTTTGAAGCTGTGGTCCAAATGAGTTTTTGTACAATGACGGGACAGGTGATGATTGTGACAAACGTTAATGGCAGATACAGACATATAATTCAAACTGAGTTCTTGTTATGATAATTGTTTGTCTCTCTTGTGGTCTACTCACCCCAATTCAAGTTTTTTTTAACATGAAAGAAACATTCACTTGATAAGCACAGCTCGCATTTCTTTAGATTTGTTCAATTTATCTAACGGACCAATTACTTTCAAGTACATCTGTGCCTTTAATAATCGCATTCTATTGATTGGTATCCAGAGAAGATGTCAGAAGATGAGACACATTTGCTCTCAAATTGCTTAATTAGATCCAAAATTCCAGTGCCTTACGATATTTAGACCATTCTGTGAACGCTAGATGACCCTCGAGGATTCAGGCCACATGAGCTGAATGAAAAACGGCTGTAATTGAAAAATAATCGTGTATCTCAGTCTGTATTTGCCATACGATAAAAAAACAAAACGCAGCAATACTTGCTGAACTGCCATTCAATTCATTTTGATCTCAATGAGTCATTTGGCACCAAAAAGTCAATTTGTTTGTTAGAAAAGCACCAACGGGGAAGACTCTTGTAAATTAACTGTAATAGATGTATCATTATGCTCTGCATTGGAATAGTTTAATCATTATTGTTAGTTGTTTTTGTTTTTTTATTATTATGAAAGATGGGGCCTGAAGATTTATGCAATCTTGTACATGTAAATGATGGAGCTGTTCAAATTAAGCAAAATGCTAGAACGACACGTGTTGTCAAACGTAAAGAATTTGAATGGGGAACCAGCTTACACTTTAGAAAATGTCATGTTATTTTAACATTGAAGCCCTGAAATATTGAATGTATTGTTCTAAATGAGATATTCAATGATAGGTCACTGGATATTATGGAGCGCCGGTCATTCATTATGATGTAGCATCTAGTTGTGAACCGCTCGCTATTCAATAAAATTAGAACTCAAACAAATAAAGGTTTGCAAGTTTCTATTGGTCAGCATAACGAGGAAGGATAAGGAAAGAAATGTCTTTTTCTTAGTGATTTAAAAAATAATTAGTTACATCTGAGGAAAGTGCATTTCTGGGATTATTTACTGAACAACAGTGGGTTTAGATCTTATTTATAGAATAATCAATATGTCCCTTGTTTTGTGACCAGCTGTATGGATATGTAGGAAATTCTCTACTGATAGTCTTAGAAATGATTCTCTTGGTATATTGATATGTTTTGTGTTGTGAACACAGAAATAGGTGCAAGTCTTAGTAAATTAGTTCTTTTCTACATTGAGGATTGTGTACAGCATATTTTCTGTAGTGTATCACTAGTTGAACACTTGTTGAATTGTTACACTACAGTTATGCAATGGTTTACAGAGTTATCACAATTATTTTTATCATCTTGAAAATTAAAATAATTTTTCATTTGAAATGTGTGAATACTTTTTGTCTCAAACACAATTTTGGAAATACTGAATCTGACACAAAAGAAGAAGAAGTGGAAACCAGGGATAACACTTTATTCAGAACAGCAACTTGGAAACGTGGATATTTTCTGAATAATTTGAATTTTAAATTACATATTTCGTAACATAATATAAAAAGGCTGACTAATACATTGGCATACTTTTACATTTTATGGCACATTTGTTTGGCACTTCTCTGTTGACAAGTCATCAAATAGAAAGCCCATCAGCTGCTCGGCCTGGAGGAGAAACAACATATTCCTGTTAAGGTGACATACCATAATAAAATAACATCATGAAAGTACAACACATCTCAACACCTGGGTGGTTTACATAATGCAGCTACTACCTGTTAATGCTCATTCATTAACCCTCCTATTGTCTTCTTCCCCCCCCCCCCCCCCCCTTCATTTGGTGTTCACGGTCAAATTTGACCGGTCCTGTTTTAACTGCTATTACATTAACACAAAAACCATTAATCATCACCAAATTTCATTTAACACCCTTTCAAACTGTAAGTATTGTATCAGACTACTGGTACACATGAAAAACTGTAGTAAATATACAAAGAATAAACATTGAACATGTATTGCGTGTACCAGGTGTGATCCATGTTGGGGGATGGGCACATAAGAGCGGGAAATGGGTCAAATTGTTCTGTGTGTGTGTGTGTTTGTGAGTGCCAGGTGTGATTCACATGGGGGGATGGGCACGTAAGGGGGGGGAACACATCTAGAGTATGTATGTGTGTGGGTGTGTGTGTTTTTTGTGTCTGATCCGGATGGTTACTAATTCCTTTTCTTTATGGCGTTCATTTTTGGCTGGGAACACCATGGGTGTTACAAAGTTGACTAAATCATCCAAAATTCAATGAAAGTGATGGTCAGCAATTTTATATGTTCAAATGTCTACTGTGAAGGATATCTTAAAGCCTTAATGCAACCGAATCTAAAACAAAAAAGTTATGATTGATGAAAGTAGTAAATCAGTCAGATTTGACCCGAACACAACAGGAGGGTTAAGAGTAAGTAAATCAAGTAATTTACCTCTTTCTGAGTCTCTGGGTAGATCATCATTTCCCCCACTTGTTCCAGGTCTGTCCTCTCCTTGTAAATACTAATGTCACAATGAAAGTAATATTAAACACATGAATATGTATAAATATGCTACATGCACACACAATAGATTTTAATTGTGTTTTTTTTAATACCTTTCAAGGATTGAGTTAAAACCGGTCACAACAGCTTTCCCTTGCAGAGCCACGATGAGACAGGGTGCCGCGGGAAGATGGGACCACTAAGCAGAGACAGGAGACAAGGGGATTCAGTACAAATAAAGCTCTGGTTAAGTACAATTCATAAGTTAAGAAAGAGTCTGTCAGCAGTATGAGTCCTAATTTCCAAATCTTACTCAAATGAAGAAATAAAAAAAAGTGCTGAAGCAAAAGTATAAATGCTGAATGGCCCACATGTAATATTACTGAATTATGTGATTATAGAGTGATGCGTTAATGTGTTTATGACTCATACTGCTGGTTAGATTTAAGCTATGCTAATGCATCATTATTTTTACATTTTGCACAAATAATCTGAATCCAAAGTAATAACAAACAAATATATGTTGTTAAGTAAAAAGCACAATGTTCCTATCCAAAGTATAGTAGAGAAAGTAGCATATATTTACAATACTTAAGTAAATTGAGTTCTTCAGGATTGTACTTAACCACAGTACTTGAGTAAATGTATATACTTAAACTCCATCACTGTGAGACAATGAGCTCTAAAGCTAGTCGGTTTAATGATGGTCTTCTCACCCCTTCCTCTCCTCTGGAGGACATCAGGGTCTCAGCGATGTGTCTCCTCTGCTCAGGGTCCAGCAGGCTCATCCTCCCAACCACCAGATGGCACCCCCGCCCCAGCAGCCGCTCCAGCAGCTCCAGGTGGGGGGGAGCCCCGCTGAGAGGGGGGGCGTTTACCGGTATCAGCAGACAGGTCGTCTGCCAGGCAGAGCTGTGTAGACCTGGTACCAACAAACAAGAGAGACAACATTTGTTTTGTCCATGACTAACAAGGTCATCTGGAAGAGAGTCATATTTCAACATCCAGTCGCTGCCAAAGTCTCAATAAATGATGAAGTAAGACCTATTTCACTTTAATAAATGATTGAGCTCCCCAACATTTGATGATTTGATTTTAAAGTGTGAATGTAATGCCAAGAAATCCTGCACAGCCAATGCAACAACTAAAGTTATCAATGCATTTAGCAGAGGTGGGAAGTAGTGGAGTACAAATACTTTGTTACTGTGCTTCAGTAGTATATATTTCTAGTATCAGTACTTTACTCCACTACTTATTTTTCTGACGACTTTTTACTTTTACTTCACAAATACCTGTACTTTCTACTTCTTACATTTATGGGTACTTTTTACAGTACATTTCGAAGCAAATACTTCTTTACTTTTACTTGAGTAAAGAAGTTCATTCAGTACTTCTACTTTTACCAGAGTATTTAAACATGAGTATCTGTACGTCTACTTGAGTAAAGGATGTGTGTACTTTTGCCATCTCTGGCATTTAGTCTGATAATAAAAATAAAACAAGACATTTAGTCCACACCTCCATTATGTCCCGCTGCCATGGAAGGTGCCCCCCCCTCCTGGTCCACAGAGGCCCGAGTGCAGCTCTGCCCCCGCTCCAAAGAGGCTGAAGGGTCTGAGCGCAGGCTGAGTATCTGAGAGGAGAAACCGAGCACAAACTGAATGTCTTTGATCTGTAGAAAGGGCCACCTCAGTTCTGAGTAGTCCTGTGTGTGACATGCATACCTGCTCCTGTCTCATTGTGCTGCTCTCAGAACAGCACAGCCCCTCTGGAAAGAGCCTCCTCACATCCTGAATCGCTTTCTGATGTGATGCCGATCCTAAAATAGTTCATAATTAATAATAATAATTAATTACATGTATTTTAGCGCTTTACATTACATATTACATATATTAGACATGTATCAATGAATACTGTGGACAATCCCCACAGAAGCAAATTAGGGTGAAGTGTCTTGCCCCAGGACACAACGGCATGTTGACTGCAGTGGCGGTCGAGTTGGGATTCGAACCGGCGCCCCAAATATTGGCTTTACAAACACTTAAAGAACGGCAATGCAGGTTTATATGGATGCACAATATTATTTCTTTTTTTAGCCAATACCCTCAACCTTTAATTTCCTGGTTCGAATGGCCAACGCTGATATGATGACTGATTGTTTCCAAAAAAAATTCATAAACTCTATTCTATCTGAATTTTACATAATAATATCACTTTACCAAATGTAAGTCTATAATTTATCAGTTCAAAATAATATATATTGTGCATCCCTTATTTGTATAGAACATAATAACAATGCACTTGTATATTATTATATACATAGAAATATAACACAGTATGCAGAACAGGGACGTACCATAGATGCCAGTGTTTGAATGAGCCACATCCAGCAGCTTCGTCACGGCCCCCTCCCCCTGCAGGCAGAGAGCCAATGAGGGGCCAGAGCACATGTACTCCACATCAGGGTCCTGCACAAAACAATTTACACAAATATCAAGGCTGAGGAATGTTGATAGTAGCACAGTGTATTTGTCGGGCAGATCATATTTCTTAGTTACATCTTCTGCAGACAGCAGTGAGGAGGCCGTGTGTTTGTCCAGAGTCAGGATGCGCAGGCCCACCAGAGAGAGGCCCCTCAGCTGCAGGGTGTGCACGGTTTGAGCCACACTTTGATTCCAGACTGTTGGCTTGAGCAGGCACACAGTGAGCAGCGTCTGAGGCTCTGAACAGGAGAGGGAATGTTCCAAAATGATATTCAAGACATGCCGCTTTAATACAGTCTTAAACACAACTATGTGCCCAAAAAAGTTAGATCTTGTATACATATAATAATACAGTTCTCCAGTATTATACACAAGCCTGGGCTGCACAAAATATACTGGTCCTCAGATTTAGATTTAACTTGTGGGACGGTGTACTAGGACTATTTAAGGTAAAAAACAAAATGGAGCCAGAGGAAAAAGTCTCAGTTTCCAAGATTAAAGTCGAAAAATGTATTAGAAAAGAATCAGATACCATCTGAGGTTTTTAAGTCCCATTTAGGAACGTTTTTGTCCACTAGCAAATTACAACAAATAAATGTCATTCTTATTTCCTGTGTTCCGTAGTTTTTAGAAATCTACATTAAGCTATCACTACATAATCAACATAATATCACAACAGGCTCAACATGCTTGCGGTAATAAGAATTACATTTGATTTTAAGATCAGGTTGTTTTTGCTTTAAACACAAGAGAAGATAGAAGTGCGTAATGAGCACTGTCTTTCATCTTCGGTCTCAATGACTTCAAACCAGATCATCCCTCAAGAGATGAAGCTGTGGATTCTAATGTTTTGTTTCTACAGCACTGAACTTTATTATATTTTTTATTTGACTACCGGTATATTTTTTTTCTTATTTTTTAATGTTATCATAGTGTTCTTAAAACAGTTCTGGATCTGTTTTTTTTCCTTTTTTCTTTTCTTTTAATGTACTGTATGCACAACGACACCAAGTCAAATTCCTCGTACGTGTCAACCTACCTGGTAATAAACCCGTTTCTGACCTACCAGCAATCATCTCATTCTGGAAGAAGAAGAGGGAGGTTTGTCTGAACGCCACTTCCTGTGTGGGGGACATCAGGATGCTGAGGTTACCGGGGTAATCGTTTGGTAGAAGGTTTCTCAGTGAAGCAAAAGCATCCACCCATCTGAGAGCACACAGGAGGGCGGGGGGGGCCATCAGGGAGTCCAGGCTGTCGTTATAGAGCTTCTCTCCCACCTCGTACGGACTCAGCTCCTGAGCCTGCAGCCGTGTCAGCGCAGGCAGCCACTTCAGAGCAAGCAGATCCAATCCTTTTCCACCTTGAATATCAATTTAAAAAACATTGCAACTATTGAAAAATACAGATGTGAGGTAAGATAAAGGCACACTATGTGTATTTCTTCAATTAGGGGTCTCTCAATCAAACCAACAACAGAACACGGGTGACTTTGTGAACTATGTTTCTCTGATAACTTCAGATCTAGATGTCTAATGACTAACATCCATGATTTTGTAAAAAATGTATAGTTAAAAAATACCAAGATCAAAGAAATGTAGTTTAAAAGTGGTTCTTAAAACCGAATAAAAGGTTAATTTATGGCAGCTTCTAGCAGATAATCACCATGCTGCAAAACTACAGAGAATTAAAGGCATCAATCATCAAGAACATAATTTTAACGCATCATTTACGTAGGTAAACAATGTAACACAATATATAACATCGGTCTAGTAATTTTAAGACATCTTAATGTGGAATAGTTACATATTAACGCTTTAAAAGAATTCTGATGAAACACTTCCCCGCATACTTGCTAATCTGTTTGTTTGTTAAGCTGTGTAGACTGCGGTGTGTGTTTAATAGTGCATTTTGTTTGTTTAGTGCCACCTCCAGTTCTAAGTAGGACAATCTGTCCTCAAACCCACCGTCTGGCCCTCCTGTCAGCGCTCTGTGTAGGAGGCTCAGACCCCGGGTCATGTCCTTCCCACTCAAGGTCAAAACCACCACCTGGTCCACCTCAGGGTCGGGTGGGCACCTCTGATGGGACAGGATCACAGTGGAAGGGTCTGGCACCGCCCACATACACCTGACTAAGAGGAAAATGAACATTAGAAACAGAGGATAGTGTACTTCTTCTGGACTTTGAACACACGTTGCTCACCAAAGATGTGGTGCTGGTGACTGCTGTAAGG
The DNA here is from genome assembly GCF_949606895.1 of Notothenia rossii. Lineage (NCBI taxonomy): Eukaryota > Metazoa > Chordata > Actinopteri > Perciformes > Nototheniidae > Notothenia > Notothenia rossii. The sequence continues at coordinate 25,384,793 of NC_136906.1, forward strand.
CACAGTGTGGAACCAGGAGCTTGGTTCTACTGTGTCAACACCATCAGGTCCAGAGTGGATGCTACCCAGAAGCCTTTGTGCCTTAAGTTCTCTCATTAGGGCTGAAACAAAAAAGGAACTGCAAGGTTGTTCTATTGTTCAATTGAAAAAGTAACTTTCAATATGATTAATGTAGATTAATTACGCTGTAGATATCATTTGAGATGGTGTACGGACCTGCTGGCAGACTGACACTGTGGTGCGCTGCATTTTCTTTCCTCAGTAACAACACCAGACAGTGAGAGGGTGACTCCAGTTGATCCTGATCCAGGGTCAGAGGATGAGGACTGCAGAACACAGGTGCCTAGATAAAACACACACAGATTGTGATTAAAAAGATCCAAAATATTTGTTTTCTCAGACCTCACCAGCAGTTAACTTGGCCCACATTGAGGTGCATTTGCCTCAAAGGCCACAATTGTTCCATCAGCAGCTCCAAGGTCTAGCAAAAATACATTCTCCTTTTAAAGGGGCCCTATTATGCTTCCTTTCAGGTTCCATCATTGTTTTGTGTGTCTCTACTGTGACATGTTTACATGATTTAATGTTCACAAAGTTCCTCTTTTCACCCTATTTGAAACGCGAGCCCAGTCTGCTCTGATTGGCTAGCTGACCAGCTCTTTGATGATTGGTTAATAATCACGTACAATGTGTTAGAGAGCTAGCGGTGTTACATAATGTCACTATGTTATGGAAGTAAACAAAGGACTACAATGGAGGAGTTTTAGGCAGGGATGGGAGAGAAACTCCCTCTGGAGGAAACTTGGATTTTAGCCTTAACAGACCATTTACATGCACTAAAACATATAACACACTGCAGGAAAGGGAAAACCCAAAAAAGCGCAATAGGGCCCCTTTAATATCTGTAAGTGTCTCCAGTAAATATTACATTTCCCTACAACTATAGTAGTTGTGTACAATATAAAATATATTCCTTAATTATTACCCAGCTAGCGGGGAACGTTCTCACAACTTTGGCTAACGTTACCTATTGGTTCTAACAAGGTTTTAAAGAAACGTTTTTAATCTGATGTTCAAAGAACCTTTTTAGGATGTTTATTTGTTCAAATAATGTTTCTATAAGGTTTAAGGTTAACTAAGACATAATGTTTTAACTGCAACATTAAGAGGATGTTTTGAGGATGTTATTAAGGCCTGAGATGACAGAAAGTTTTTTATAAAACGTTCCTTTAATGTGATATGTTAACAAAGGTGGAACGTTTTGCCTGCAACATTCTAAGGACGTGTTTTGGACGTTGTTGGGTAAAACATTAAAGATGTTCTTTATAAAATGTGCCCTCAATGTGACATGATAACAAATGAAGAACATTTTCAAAGCAACATTCTGAAAATGTTTTCAGGATGTTATTGAGGCCTGAGATGAGAGAAAGGGTTGTATAAAATGTTCCCTCAATGTTACATGATAACAAATGAAGAACATTCTCCAAGAAACATTCTGAAAATGTTTTCAGGATGTTATTCTTTTTTTATAAGACGTTGCTGTTATGGCAAATATTAACACGGTCATGGTCAACGTCAGATTTATTTCTAGAGCGCTTTAAAAAACAAACTTGTTGCATTTGTTTGAAAAGGATGTTTTAAAAAAAATCTGATGTCACCATATTTTCCTTTTGACAAAAACAAACAAGCACGTAATTCATGATAAACTGTAAGCAGATATTACATGTTTGCGGTGGCATGTGTGAGTTCCCAGCTAGAAATGTTTGTTACTATTCGTTGTTCTAGGAATGTTTTCAGCGGGACGTTTTATTTTGGTTCCCAGAATGTTCTTCTGAAAGGTAGGATAACGTTCTCTAAAAACATTCTTGAAATGTTTGATGATAACTTTCTTAAGATGTATGAGCGCAAACATCTTAATAATAAGTGCCGTTCGAATTCTCTACATGATAGGAAAGGAGGTTTCAAACTTCCTTTATAAGCTCCTTTAGCTTAGGAACCACTGGACCTCCCTCACCGAGAGGAGAGGAGAAAATGCTGCCCCACAATGCCTTGCAGCCGCAGCATTTGCCGTCACAAAATAGTCGGTCGTTCACAGAAACAACCGATTATGACGGAGAAATTATATCATGAAACTTACGGTGCTTATTAAGCATTTTAAAACGTATGTGGTAAGTTGCCAAAGTGCTTTGTTTTGAACGTTCATCAGTATTATAATCAAAAAGAGAAATATGAACGTTAGTTTTTACTGAAATGATTAAATAAAGTCAACATTTCACTGAGCTGTGTGGGGTTTGTTCAACTTTTAAAAGATGTTTGAATGGTGATGTACACAGTGATAGATGTTAAGGACTAACGTTTATAATAAATACATCCCAGCTAGAGGGGAATGTTCTCACAACTCTCATAACTTTACCTATAGGTTCTAATAAGGTTTTAAATAAACGTTTTAATCTGATGTTCACATAACCTTTTTAGGATGTTTATTATTTCAAATAATGTTCCTATAAGGTTTAAGGTTAACTAAGACATAACGTTTTAACTGCAACATTCAGAGGATGTTTTGAGGATGTTATTGAGGCCTGAGATGACAGAACGGTTTTTTATAAAAACGTTCCTTTAATGTGATATGTTAACAAAGGTGGAACGTTTGCCTGCAACATTCTAAGGACGTAGTTGTATAAAATGTTCTCTCAATGTTACATGATAACAATTGAAGAACATTCTCCGTAAAAAAAAATTGAAAATGTTTTCAGGATGTTATTCTTTTTTTTATAAAAAAAGTTTCTAATAAACAAATGTTACTTTCACTAGCTGATTCCGTGTCATCCTTTTACATGTGTTAATAGTCAAATTCCAATAGCTAAATAAAATATCATAATCATCCTAATGACCACAGTGGTCAGTCCACTTACCCAGGAATTTTGAGTTGAACAATTGCAGGAATATTATGTCTTTATGTTCTAATAATGTAAACATATTTTAGTAAATTGTTACCATAAAACATTTGCATAATTTGTTAACATAAACCATGTTATCCTTCTCTAAAATAATAACATTCTGGCAACATAAACAATCTAACTTGCAGCTGGAAATGTTTTAATAACAGTAGGGCATCATGTTCTAACAATGTTATCAAAAACATTTTAAGAATGTTTTTAGAGAACGTTATCCTACCTTTCAGAAGAACATTCTGGGAACCAAAATAAAAGCTTCTGGCGAAAACTTTTTAAGAATAGTAGGGCATAATGTTCTAACAATGTTTTCAAAAACATTTTAAGAAGGTTATCACCAAACATTTTAAGAATGTTTTTAGAGAGCGTTATCCTACCTTTCAGAAGAACATTCTGGGAACCAAACAAAAACTTCCCGCTGAAAACGTTTTAAGAATAGGAGGGCATAATGTTCTAACAATGTTATCACCAAACATTTTAAGAATGTTTTTAGAGAACGTTATCCTACCTTTCAGAAAAACGTTCTGAGAACCAAACAAAAACTTCCCGCTGAAAACGTTTTAAGAATAGGAGGGCATAATGTTCTAACAATGTTATCACCAAACATTTTAAGAATGTTTTTAGAGAACGTTATCCTACCTTTCAGAAAAACGTTCTGGGAACCAAACAAAAACTTCCTGCTGAAAACCTTCCAAGAACAATGACTGTAACGTTCTCAGAATGTTTTTAGAACCAAACATTTCTAGCTGGGTAGCTTTGGTAATAATAATATTGTATCTTTATATTATACACACTGTTTTCCTCAAAGTCTGAATGTCTAATTCTACCTGCAGGCTGGAGAGACCCAGGGCTGCCGCTCCACTGCTCTGCAGCTGCAGCCTCTGCACCCCCAACAGTCTGAAGCCTCTGAGCTCACACACAGCCAACAGCTGGGCGAAGCAACATGGAGGCACGGCTGGAGAGACCACCAGGAGAAGGTCAGCTGTAGGGGGGAGAGAAGGATTAGCAACCCCACTCAAGTAAACATATTTCATCCTTACCAACACAAGTAAAGATGGAATTGAAATTTGGACAGAAGCCAGTTTTCGAACGTTGTCCTAACGGCTCCGGCTCCATGTTGTACCTTTTGTTGTCGCACACAGTAAGGACGGTGAACTGCTTGAATTGAACAGGGTGTCTTCGATTCTGTCTTTTGATGGATCCACTCTACAAACAAAATAAGGCGCCTGGAAATTAGTCTATTCAAATAAAAAGCAGTTAATGAAGGTAATATAATTTGTTATGTCCTTAGAAACACTCTTTAGGCCTGATAAGATTCTGGTTATAGAATGTTATAATTGTTAACGCCTGCCTGCAAAAGTCACGATAGGGTGTCAGCTTTTTATATTTCTTTTGATGTTAATATTTATAAAAAGAAATGTTAAGAACATTTTTCGAACAATTACCATTTCAAAAATGTGCTAACCCTGTTTTTTTCAATTCGCACCACCAAATATATAATTAAAGAAAACATGTTGTTGTTGTTGTTGTTGTGCTTTTTATAATTTCTTGACAACAAACCTAGTTATTGGCCGGTTGTGATTCGGAGCACTTCCTCCTGGAATTCTTCCTGAAAACCAGAAGCACAGCTCCCTGTGGACCCCACTAGCCTTTGGAGGGGGGTAGAAGAGGGCAGACTCTGGACCTCGGCAGTGTCGAGGGTCTAGACCTGTGTTTCTGAGCAGCAGAGGATCTAAGGAACTAGTTACATCTGCCAACACTTTGTAGGCATGAAGGCCACGGACAGCAAGGGCCAGAACAGGCTGGCAGAACTCATCTGTTCTCTGGATACCTGCTGCAGCATCTGTGAATCAGAAAATAATGACTATTTTAGCTCAATAAAGACACTGAAGAGGCCGAGGCCATAGTTGGATCCAGGACAACCAGCAATGAGCCAGAAGGAGAGTTATTGCAAAAACTCAAAATCTTGCCAAGTATATGAGTCCTATATCTAGTCAGAAGAGTCTTTACACCTGATATAAGACATAATAACTTCAGAAGTAACACTGCACTGAGATATAGGGTCTTGTTTGTAGACAATGCATCATCTTGTTAAATCAAATAATCTTATTTTGAGTTGTATCGCAGATGAAACACATATTATTTTACATATTTAGTAGAAAATCACCAGCTAACATCAGAAAACAGAACACTTTTGAGAATTTGCGGCCTACTTTGTCAGACACCATTTCCTGATTCTGGTCAAATAAAGTTCAAAATAAGTTCTCCCAGCTAATTACAAGATCTGATTTATCTAAATATCCCTTATTTCAAGAAATCTTACCAAGCACATTTTCACTTATTGTTTAACTTGTTTTTGGAGCAGCATGTTTTCCAGTGTGAGTATTTGATCAGCAGATGCTTTTAGTTATGCCTACCCTCTCTGCCACCCAGGAGCTCCTGTGGTGGATAGAGGAGCCTCAGACCACACACATCCAGCCCTGAGTGGAGGATAAGCTGGAGGGTGTAGTGTGTCATGAGGGGATCTAGGAAGAAAGCTCCGCGCCCCAGAGCGACTGAAACCTGCAGCAAAAATAAAAGCAGAATATTCAGCGTTACTTTGCCTCTGATCCTGCACTTCTGAGGGTATCATATACTCACCTCAGTGTGCAGCTCCTGTGCACTCTCCCTCCCCTTACACACACGCTCCTGAGTCTCCAGAGTCTGCCAGTAAAACCCTGGGCTGAGGCTAAATGTCCGAACTATAACCTGAAATACAAGATAACAGCATACAGAATCACAATGCAAAATCAGTGCTTTACAAATGATGTCAAAGGGGATTTATGCTCATTCCGGGTTCATACTTTAGTTTTAGGCTTCTTGACTCCGCATACCCAAATGAATGTACTGTCAAAGTGAGTTTTTCATGATTTGTTCTTTTGAATCACACTTTCTGAAGCCAATTACCGTTCTGTCTGTGGTGGTGGAGATGAAACAGTTCAAACAGGAGGAGGGCAGATCGATGGGTGAGGCGTAGGTTTGTTGGTCCAGCACGTTCTTCAGCTGAGGAAGCCAGTGGGCGATCTGAGTGAGCAAAGTCTCAGAGAGGAACCGGCACACATGGTTATAGAACCGCGTGTGGATGTCTCTGTCCCTTTTCTGCCAAGCAAACAAAGTGAGGAAGAGCATCAGCACTGACATTATAAAGCCTACAGATGTAACGCTTTTGTTTGTCTACTCACCCTTGGCGTGTACGTTTGCCGAGCCACGGCTAAAACGTGCAGAGCCAGTCCATCCTCTGTCCACAGCTGCTGAAGGCCTGCAACCCAGAATGGGACCTCTGCACTACCCTCCTCTTCATCATGTTGTGGGACAGCCTAACACACACAAACAAGTGACTCTTAGATATTGTGGCGATAACAAACACTGTGCACACATTAGGAGAACTGCTCACTCACCAAAGACAGAAACCAAGCCACTAAAGTGTTGTAGACGTCTGGTTTGGACGGAGCTGGATTTCGATGTTTGTTCCTCCCATGAGCCCTTGCTCCGACTGTACCAGGAGTTGATAGGTCGACAATCAGCAGCATACACCCCTTACTTTCAATATCTGCTGATAGTGTACAGATTGTTTGTAGATGAGATGCCTCCTAAAAATAAAAGTGAAAATGAATGAAGGCCATTTTTGCAGGTTCAAGTTAGTTTTGTTTGGTGGCACTTACGAAATCATACAGAACGTCCGTCCTTTCAGCAGCTGGCTGCTTCTGATTGACAGATTTGGTTGGGCGATGTTTCTCCAGCTGCTTAAGAATCTCCCGTTGTTCATGTTGTAATGGTTTCCTAACTTGCTGTCTCGTTTGGTCCCTATAACAAATCAGCAATTTCATGGTTAAAATAGTCGTTTTTTTTCTCAATAAAGTGATGAATTTAAAAAGAAGAAACACATACCGCGGATGATTTTTTTCTTTGATTGCACTTTGCTGAGTTGTTTTGGGGCTTTCCATTTGAAGGTTTCTGTCAAACTGTACATGTGATGACTTTTTGGCATGGGGTATCTTCTCTTTTATATCGTCTGCTCCATTCCCTGGCACCGAAAATGCATTCTCATTTCTCCTCATCTCCCTGATTTTCTGGAGCAGCAGACTCTTGCCAGTGACTTCCCTGGTGGAGAAATGACACAAACTGAAACAAAATGTGCTAAACTGAAGCATGGCAAATGTTGATAATGTGGTTATATTGACCTATTTCCTGTCTGTGACCCAGCGTGCACATTAAGATTGGGTTTGTTTATACATGTAGAGGTTGTTGTCTGGTGGGTGTTGAGTTTGGCTGGTGACTTGGGCTCTGATGAAACATTTGGGGATGTTCTCTGTTGTTTTGTTGAAGTATTGACGCAACGCAGGTCAATATAAACCGTTGGACATTCCTTTTGGATCAGCTGCAGCTCGGCTTCAATCCTCTCCACTGATGTGTTGTTCACATTATTCTGTCTGCTTGAAACAAGTGATTTATTGTTATCATAATCTTACAAGTTCTGATCACAAAACCTCAATATGACTTACCTAATGTGGTTTAGGCCTTTTAAAGGCTTAGACATGGACTCAGTTGATTGGCTGCCACAGAAAGCAACTAGTCTCTCCATTATATTCTGCTGGGACTTGTTCTTTTCACCACCTATGTACAAAAAAGGTGTTGAATCTATTATATGTGATAGTAAATGTAATATATATCCCCATAATCATCCTATAGCTGCAAGGCGATACAAATGACTAACCTGCAAGTGCTTGTGAAGGTTCAGCTGACACACGTTGTCGCAGAGGCAACCCATCCTTTTTTAGATTTTGGAGGACTTCATCCAAGTCCCACTGATCAAGCCTCTGAATTGTGTTGTGTAACAAAACCAGGATTTTTTTAAATAATGAGAATATTTGTTCTCTATTAACGACAACTCTTTACTTCCTAACCTTTTGTACTTGCCCAACTCACCGCAAATGAGAGAAAGGGAAAACCCTCATTAGATTTAGTTTTGTCCACTTTTGGTTTTACGGAATCATTCAGCTTGGCTCCGTTCACCTGTAGAACGTCTCTCTTACAAGCGTCTCCCTTCAATATTAAAACAGAACATTTGAAAATTACTGCATACTCAACTGTGTTGGAAGAGGTATTCAGATTCTTTACCCTACAACCACACTGTAGAAATAGTGCACTACAAGTACATGTGCTGCATTCAGAACCTCTAAGAGTAGAGGAATGTTAATATTATCAGCAAAATATACCTTAAGTATTGAAAGTAAAAGTAGTCATTATGCAGCACATCATACCCTTTATATTTCTAGGTATTATGTCGATTAGATCCTCAGGTTTTTTAGCTTTGTTGTTTTCTAAGTATCTTTAAAAGTATTTTTTTTATATGCTCACAAACACATCCTGTTTTCGGCTTTAGAATGTGTTTCCCAGCTGATGGGAGGTCATTTTTTATTGAAATTTGAGGGGTTTTAAATAGCTCATTTAGCGTTAAAAACAAGATAACTTTCTCAACACAAAAAGGAACACTTCCTCCTTGAGTAGAAAGTAGAATATTTCTCTCTAAGATGTGGTGGTATAAGTACAGTTACATATTTCGATACACTTGTGTAAATAGTGGCTTTTGTTCAATAAAACACACCTGGACATCAACATCAGAGTGTTCTGTTTTCCACTGAGGGGCAGCAGCTCCTTGTGCTGTATCATCTTCTTCATCATCATCATCATCATCATCATGATCATCATCATCATCATCATCATCATCATCATCATGATCATGATCATCATCCAACTTCACTCTGTTTTCTGACCAGCAAGGTTTCATCAGCTTCTGATTGAGGAAACACACACACATGCCAGTGATTGCTAGTCAAGTTTGTTTGGGGGTCCTGAGTACCATTAACACAGTTGAAATCAAATTATAACCAACTCACCTCTGATTCATCATCACCCATTGAAAATAGGTCAAAGCCTTTCGGGACTTTCAGGGAAAGACCAGCTGGTCTCTGAAATACAGTGACGACTTCTTCATTTTCGGACTGTAATGTTAAGAAGTACCAGGTTATCATGTGGATGTTATTTGCCATTGTATGTAGCTTTTGTCAGTTAGCAAGCATACACAATTCAGGAGGGAAATACAAATACATACTGGCGAAGAATCGAAGTCGATGGTTGGTATATGTTGTTTCACCTTCTCCCGAATCGAATCCCAACAGGACGAATTATTTAAGTCCATAACAAGCGTTAAATAGATATAACAACTTCAGTTTAACCGCGAAGGTTCCGTTTATGTTCCGCATTGATTGTTTTAGGGTCTTTGGTCACCAGTCACCACGGCAACGGAAAACTTCCCTCTGCACGTGTGATCTGACAACAATGTTGCCTTCACGTGCTGTCAGAAATGTCGTAATTAACCAAGATAGATAGATAGATAGATAGATAGATAGATAGATAGATAGATAGATAGATAGATAGATAGATAGATAGATAGATAGATAGATAGATAGATAGATAGATAGATAGATAGATAGATAGATAGATAGATAGATAGATAGATAGATAGATAGATAGAAATGTTACTGTGCACAGTATTCTGCGCGTATGTAGTGCAACGTTGTATTCTATATCAGTAAATGCAGTACACACATGCTAGCATTCTGGCTTGTAAAATGCAATTTCGGTGTTGTACTGAAATAATTCGTGCACCTGGCAAGCTAGCTCATTAGCTAGCTAGCTAACTAACTACTGTGCTATCTAATGCAGGAGCTGCATCGACCAGGACTAGCCAGTTGTTAGACTGAAAGGTAAGTCTACACATATTCTGTTCATATTCAGATGCATGCTTTCAGGTCATAGTAATATCTATATTTTTTCCTGTGAAACTTTACCATTTTACTTTTTTTGTATGACTGACATTGTGCTGTGTATCAGTGTTGTTGTAGCATTTTCGAAATACACAAATGTACACGAATACACAAGTTTAAAGATATTTATTGCACTTTCAGGCAAGTTTTCCAATTGTGTATTTATTTTTAAAGTGACAAAACATGTTTATTTATTACACTAAGTAATACAGTTCTTGATATTTAAAGCTGGAGCCTACAGATATTTCCTACTACCTGACATTTTTGCTAATTGTTTTTATCTTAATGGGTTAAACTTAAAATGCAGTTGTGGTGCTCTTAGTTTTATGTAAATGTACCTATGTTTTCAAATCAGGCTTACATTTGTTTTGACCTGTTATCCCGATTGTTAATTTCTCAAAAATACTCATGAGAAACATGAAGAAGTGGGTTCAAGTGATATTTAAACATTTGAAAAATACATCCACCTATTTTGTTTAACATTGAGTGCAATTCCAATCTTCCTTTCTGTAGGTGAAATTGTACATGTATTTTACATATTATTACACATTCACCATTAATGAAGACACATTTGTATTTTCTTTTAATTAAAAAAAATGAATAGCACCTGATAAATATTTTCAACCATTTTCTCTAAAGCACGTGTTTCAAACTCAAGGCCCGGGGGCCAAATCAGGCCCTTGGTGGATTTAATTTCGGCCAGCAGGATCATTTTAAATTACTATTAGATATGGCCCGCCGGTATATTGCACGCACACCTTCACTCAATCCTGAGGGTTTCCTCAGCTCAGAGCCTGAGCCCAAACCTTGATGAACTTGCACCCAAGATGAGATGCCAAGTATCTGGCTTGAACTAGCATCACAGAGCAGCACACTGAGTTTAATGGATGTTTCCTTCTGCACTTTCTTTCTCATGACAACAGGGCATGTTTGGTTTTTTCTTTGAGGGAAATAGTTTTATTAAAGCTGTTGTTGGCCTTTGAAAAATGTAATCATAAGAAATTACTCCGGAAAAGCTGCAGATATAGCCATAAGAAATGAATGCAACTGATTATTTAATGTTTAAAAACAATAGGCAATCATTTAAGCTTTGTTAGTTCCAGGTTTAATATTTGCAATAAGTTCATTTCAATACGTTTTGCAATAAACATTGAACCAGTCCGGCCCTCGACTAGTACTGATTTTTTTATTTTGGCCCACTGTGTATTTTAGTTTGACACCCCTGAAGGCTACCATATCTGTTAATAGTCAATGGTAAACAAAAACCTGAATCATGCATTAGCGTTGACATTACATTTTGATATCAGAAATGTTATGAGCATTGTTATATATATTACAGAACATTAAACAATTCTCAAATCCAATCTGCATGTTTGTCTAGCAACCTTGGAAGAGTTCACTGTCAATATCCCGCAGGTCCTGACCAGCTAGACGTGGTGGGCCAATGCATGTTATGTTGTTGTATATGGTGATAGTTGAGTCAGGCTCTTCTCCCTCTGCGTGGGTCTCCACTTGCCGAGGTATCACCAACGGACTCTGTAAGCTGTAATTTCTCAGTGGGAGGGCACTGCAGTCACATTTCCACCGGTTTCCGGAAAGCAGAAGTTTTTCCATATTCTCTGGAAAATCAGGGACTATACTTGTCAAGCTATTAGCTCTCAAGTCCAGATAGCGCAGCTTTGGGAGTATCTGCTTTGTGCCATTTTGCAGAAACTGTCGACATTCATTGTTGGATAACAGCAAGAACTCCAAATTCCCTAGGCCGGAGAATGTACGGGATGTGAAAGCGTCCAATTTGTTAAAACTCAAGTCCAGTCCCAATAGGCCCACCAGGTCCACAAAGCTCTGGTGTTCCACAACAGAGATGTTATTGTGCTGCAAGAAAAGCCTCCGTAAACCAGACAGTCCAGTGAAAGCTTGCCCTGTGACCCTTGCTAGGCAACCTCTGTCCAGATGAAGACTATGAAGCTTAGACAGACCTTTGAACATTTGGTCGGGTAGACTTTGGAAGCAGCTTCCAGAAAGGTTGATGACAGCCACATGAGAGAGCCCTGTGAAACTACCCACTTGTGCCTCCTGCACTTGGTTGTGCTCTAGCTCTAGGACCTCCAGATGACCCAGCCCTTCAAAGATCCTTTCCCCCAGGGCTCGGATCTTGTTGTAGCTGAGGCGTAGCTCTTCTAAGTACTGCAGATCCCGGAAAGTCCTGGGCCGAATTCCAGTGATTGAGTTATTGGAAAGCCGCAGTACATGGAGACTGTGCAGGCCCAAGAAAGTGTCGTCATGGAGCGAAGTCAGTCTGTTGTCTGTGATATCCATCCATCTCAGTGACTTCATTTCTACAAAGGCTCTGGGGGCCACTGTCACAATGTGATTCTGGGCTAGGTAGAGCTTTTGAAGTTTAGTGAGTGTAGCAAATACATTGGCTTTGATAACCTTGAGGTGATTTCCAGTCAGATCCAATTCTTTAAGCTCGGCAAGATTTGTGAAAAGCTGTGGCTGTAAGTAGGCGAGTCGGTTCCCTGCAAGAATGAGCTCCCGTAGACCTCGCAGGTCCTGGAAAGCTGTCTCAGGTAAAACTGCTAATGAGTTCCCCCCTAGGTTGAGAAGCCACATGTGTGAGAGTCCAGCAAACAGTCTTTCTTCAATACGAGACAGTTGGTTGTTATGCAGACTAATTGAGGCAAGGTTGAGCGTATTCTGGAAGATCGTACCTGGTAACGCACGGAGGCGATTCCGCTCGAGGTGAACGTGCGCTAGCGACCTAAGCCCTTTGAAAGCCTGAGGGTCAAGTGTCTGCAGCTCTCCACTCTGCAGATTCAAAAAGTCCAGGTTAGAAAGATCCTTAAAAGACGCTGCTGCGAGGGATGTGAACAGGTTGCCGTCCAGCCAGAGGGAATGAGTGGCGGGGGGAATGTCAGACGGGGTTTGTGTGAAGTTCCGAGCACTGCAGTACATGTTGAGCGCCAAGCTGTAGTCATCATGCAGACAAGTGCATCCCTTAGAACACGGTATAGGCTCTTCAACCACTGTGTCCCCAGCGGTGTCTGGGTCTGGCAACGCCAGTGATGTCCCCAATACCCACAACACCAACAGCACAATGGTTTGCATAGCAGCTGTGGATAGAAATATAACATCAAAATATAAATACTCAGTTCACTGCAGAATACAACATTCCCAAAACTCAAATTTTAATATATTGGTTCTGTATAAGGATTGACTTACCCTATATGTGAGAGGTCTTGATTTAAGTGCAGGCAGCGAAACACTGGATGACTGAACCTTATGCAATAGCTTGTATGCTGAATGGAAAACCTTCCAATCCCCCACAGTCCTTTTTTTTAAAGGGGGGCTGCTGAATATGTAACATTAACCCATCCCTGCCCATTAGACTTGTCTTGTATGTTTCCAGTAGTTTTTCTCATGTACAGAGTTTATTCAAGTAGTTTTTTTTTTTACCACCAACATCACAGTTGATAGTTTATTTGCAATAATCAATACCCTTTATGTTTATAATACAGTCAAAAGACAATAATGTACTTTCCATTGCCTTAGTAAGGTGTTAACCATACTTAGTTAAGAACTAATAACTAATCTTTTGATGTATATAAATCTAAATGTTCTTATAATATAATAATATCTCTAGACATCTCACTCTTACTGTATTGTCATCTTAATAAAGGTTTCTGTGGCCTTTGGTGTTTACTAAAGTCAGGGTCCAGTCACTGAGTGCATTTGCTGTAGATTTGAACTGATTTACAGGTGTGGGGTAGGGATACGATGAACCCAGTGCACTATGCCTTAGACTAAATTCATTAGGTTTTATTCTTAACCCGATGCATAAGTGGGTCTTTTTTGACCCGGTGAGGTGGTTTTCTTAGAGTATCTTTGTAATTACATTTTTGTATCAATTAATATTCCAGCTATTCCTCAAAAAACATGTTTTGGATATCATGCCATTGAAATTTTAAATCTACATTTTAAGAAATTGTAGTTTTTGTATTTCTACCCCAAGCTTCCATAAGTAGGTCAAAAATGACCTGCATGCATTTTCTATGCAATTTCGTTTTTTTTTCAAAATGTCTAAAATTATAAATTGTGAGAACTTAAATATAAAATATTTCTAGTGTGAACCAAAATATAATACTAAATATTATACAAGTGATCTTTCTTAACCAAAATGACAAAAATGGCATAAAAACACATATTATTCTAATATGGGTCCTTTTTGACCCACTTATGGAAGAGTGTAGGGTCCAGTCACTCGTGCATCTAAAGGTTAATACTTGACCTTTAATCAGGTAGTTTTGAGGAGTCGTAGCAAGCTATAGTTTCCTTCTCACCTCAAACTTGGTGAGGGTACGATATATCTGTTATTAAATATTGTTGGCTATTTAACCACCCCTTGCCCACCTCCTTGATATATTTGAATAAAATATACAAAAGTAAGCACCATCTAGATTATAAAAAAGAATAATCTAGATGCTTCAGTAATGAAAAATTTCAGGCCCATATCAAACCTCCCATTTCTAGGTAAAATCATTGAAAAAGTTGTTTTTCAACAGTTGAGTAACTTCTTGCATTTAAATAACTGTTTTGATGTGTTCCAGTCAGGCTTTCGTCCAAACCACAGCACTGAGACTGCTCTTGTAAAGGTCTTCAATGACATCCACTTAAACACAGACAGTGGCCGAACTTCAGTGTTAGTATTATTAGATTTCAGTGCTGCGTTTGACACTGTTGACCACAACATATTACTAGACCGACTGGAAAACTGGGTGGGACTTTCGGAAACAGTTCTAAATTGGTTTGAATTCTACTTAAAGGACAGAAACAACTTTGTTTCTATAGGTAAATACACATCTGAGTTGACAAATATGACATGTGGGGTACCTCAAGGCTCCATCTTGGGGCCTCTTCTCTTTAACGTCTACATGCTACCACTGGCCTAGATAATGAAGAACAACAAAATAAGTTACCATAGCTATGCAGATGACACACAAATTTACGTAACCATTTCACCAGGAGACTATGCTCCTATTTAAACACTGAGTAAGTGCATTGAACAAATCAATGACTGGATGTGTCAGAACTTTCTCCAATTAAACAAAGATCAAACTGAGGTAATGGTTTTTGGAGCCAAGGCAGAACATTTAAAAGTTAGCGCTGAGCTTCACTCTGCAATGTTTAAAACAACAGATAAAGCCAGAAATCTAGGTGTAGTCATGGACTCTGACCTGAGTTTCAACAGTCACATTAAAACAGTTACTAAATCAGCTTACTATCACCTAAAGAACATATCTAGGATTAAAAGACTAATGTCACAGCAGGATTTGGAAAAACTTGTCCATTCTTTTATCTTCAGTAGACTTGACTACTGTAATGGTGTCTTCACAGGTCTCACAAAAAAATCAATTAGAAAGCTGCAGCTGATTCAGAACGCCGCTGCTCGAGTCCTCACTAACACTAAGAAAGTGGATCACATCACTCCTGTTCTGAAGTCTTTACACTGGCTTCCTATGTGTCAAAAAATAGATTTCAAAATACTGCTGCTGGTTTATAAAGCACTGAATGGTTTAGGCCCGAAATACATTTCTGACCTCCTGCTAAATTATGAACCATCCAGACCTCTCAGGTCTTCAGGGACGGGTCAGCTTTCTGTCCCCAGAGTCAGAACTAAACATGGAGAATCAGAATTCAGTTATTATGCTCCAAATATCTGGAACAAACTCCCAGAAACCTGCAGGTCCGCTGCAACTCTTACTACTTTTAAATCCAGGCTGAAGACTTTTCTTTTTGTCGCTGCTTTTAATTGAACTATTCATATCTTAGACTGCACTGTAACTTTTATCCATGTATTTTTTTCTTTTAATGTTTCTTTTATTAGCTTTTCTTTTTAATGACTGATTTTAAATGCCATTTTCTTAATGTCTTTCATTTTTTGTAAAGCACTTTGAATTGCCTTGTGTTGAAGAGTGCTATATAAATAAACTTGCCTTGCCTTGCCTTGCCTTGCCTTGCCTTGCCTTGCCTTGCCTTGCCTTGCCTTGCCTTGCCTTGCCTTGCCTTGCCTTGCCTTGCCTTGCCTTGCCTTGCCTTGCCTTGCCTTGCCTTGCCTTGCCTTGCCTTGCCTTGCCTTGCCTTGCCTTGCCTTGCCTTGCCTTGCCTTGCCTTGCCTGTTGGCACAGTCACAACAGCTGTATGTATATTACCTGATATATACTCTAACGGCAGTTTCATTCACTTATTTGAGAGGGTAGGATGAGGTCAGTTCCAGAAGTCCATTTCCTAATCACAGCTATGATTATAATGACTAACTTTGTGTTTACTCGTTTTCTTGGTATCTAAGTTACAACCATGAACTGGTCATGCTCTAAAGGACAACCAAATCCAGATAACACTGCGTGCTTGCACATGCATTTCATTGATCCACTTGCCAACACCGGATCATTACACTATAAAGACAAATCATCATGTTGTATATGATCTAAAGATTTGAAATGTCTTCAAATCAAGTCCTCTTCCGCAGTGATAAGTAGGTGAAATGATATCAGGTAGGGAGGTTACTTGATGCAACCACTTTGCCTCTGGTAGTTGCATGGTTACACTCAGTCGATAAACTGGCACAATGTTTCAAATAATTTAGATTTTGTAATTGAGTTATGTTGAACAGATTTATATAAATAAATAAAGGTGGCATACTTAGTGATTTTCAACCATCTTCTATATCCCATAAGCATTCATTTGAATATTATTTTCATTAGATTAATTTATGTTGCACACCAAAAATAATAATATGTCAAATATTTGTAATGGCTTGTGAAATTAGCAATCCCTGCAGCCTTTTTAACATGTGCATGCTCTTCCAATTAATCAATCACTGATCCTAAAGAAACGTGTGATGTATTCTGAGAAAAAGGAGGAGACTAATGATTTCTTATTTGTATTTCTCTTGCCAGTAGAGAGCACTGCGGCTCTGCTGTCACATCTACAGCTGGTTCTGCTGTCTGTCTGTGAAGGGCTTCCTTAGCCTTCCAATAGACATGTTATTTTAAAATGCTAAATAGAGTATGACCACAATAAAGCAGATTATTTAAAAATAATTGGTGTGTTCAGTATTATCGCATTGTCACTCTCATTTTTCGTTGTGTCTTGGGCAAAGCACCAATATATCAACAATATCAAAGGGGGTTTTGCTGTTATTGCTTCATATAATTAGGGCTTGGCAATATGTCGATATCTTGAGACTAGATATTGTCTTAGATTTTGTGATATTGTAAATAGCACAAGTGTTTGATTTTCTTCTGCACTCTAAAAACAAATGCCTTGGCTCTACAAAGAAAATCAACGCAACAGTTTGCATCGATGTTTATTGAGTTAAGACAACTTCTAATGAAATTGTCTTAAAGCAACAAAGTTATTTGAGTTAGGGGAGAAGGCTTTTCCTCTACAATCAGAGGTGTTTTTAATTACCACTTACTTAATAATTGGTAGCATAAACACAAGTTTTGAAGTTGATTACTCAAAAGATTAAGTTATTCCGACTAGTTTTACCACATGATTTAAAAGGAATTTTAAGTTGTATGTACTTAATTACGATCATTGTGAACACAGGTTTTAAATTGACAACCATTTATAAATTAAGTTGCTCCAAATATATTATATTCAATAGTTTTTTTTCTTAGCTTTTTCATGTTTTTGCCTTTTAAAGAAAGAAATTAATTGATTCCTCAACAAAAATATTAGGCAATTCACTTTTTATTTTGAACTGCAGTTGTTTATTTCAACACATGATGTTTCGATCAGGAGAGAATTCATTTTGTTTGAAAATGTATTGACACATGCGATATGATAAGGTGCATGAACACCTGAAATCACAGCTGACTGCAGGAGAGAGGAGAACCATTTTATAGTTTGGCTGCAGCACAGTGATTGGCTGCTGGAGAATGAGGTGAAATTTAATAGGTTAAAGAGAACGCCTGTGATGAGCTGATTATATGCAGCTGCGGAGTGAATGTATACCCAGTCTTCCTGAAAGAACTTGGGCTGAGCTTCATTTAAATCTTGAAAAAAAAGATAAATAACACATTTAAATTGCTCCACAAATAATAAATAAACACATTAGCCATATTACCATGGGAAATGGGGACACAGCAAATCAATGCTGCCATCACATCGAAGTTAGAGGCCTTTGCATATTCAAAACCAGTGCCAAATATGTAAAATCTGTAACGTTTTTGTAAAACTACAGTAACAAACTTTCAATGGCCACCAATCTGCAGATCACACAAATCAATTTAGCAAAAGATGTAATAAAGATGTTTACACTGCCGACAGTCATTATTTCAAACAGTATGAACACATTTAACGTAGAATGCTTGCTCATTCATTTGTTTCCCTCGACCACGATGCTTGCCATCGTATTGTCAAATCCTGGGGTGGACCGGTCACTGATGATGGCGATATTCATGTCCTTTTGAAGCACATTAAATAATAGGTTAGCGCATAAGAGATAATGAATTAGGTAATTGCGTACTTTTTAAACTGTCACTCTTAGCGAATTCAGAGCCATTATTACCAGCTGCTAAAGCAACGCTGGTATTGTTTTCACCTATTGAGTCTGCATGTGTGTGTCATCATGGCAATGTGGTCCTGAAGACACACAGAGGTGGTTTTGAGTACTTTGCCTAGTGTTTAAATGTATGTGGACAGATTTAGTCAATCGCAACCGTGCAAGTTTTAGTGTATCTTCTCATCTTTTTTGCAGGTTCCATACAATATGTGAACTGGTTAAGTGAAGAGCAGAAGCCACTTTTCAAATGTTACACAATCCTTTTCCGATGCCATTGCTGTCAACACCTATCCATGCTGAACGTTGCTAAGATATTATTGATTTGGGTGTGGCCAAAAGTGCAATATGCTTCAAAATGTAACTGACAAATAGCAGTGCTTTTGTCCTGTGTTTTTTTACACTGTGCCCGTGGATTTTATTTTATTTCAAGATTTGTAATTACGTCGCTAAACTCCTTGAAAAGGTCCTCTTCCTTTTCTCCAAGGTACACGACAAGGCAGCGGATGGCTATAGTCCTCTGCGTACTTCAATTGTATTGTGCTATTTTTCGAAAAAGGAAAAAAAGATAAATTACTAGGGATGCACCGAATATTCGGCCACCGAAAATTATCGGCCGAAAATGGTTAAAAAGGCCCTTCCGAATGTCAGAGAACAGGGTTACGTTGATCATACTCCGCATATTTGTCCGGGTGTTTTGATTTCAAGTGGTGGAATAATCCCGAAGCAGTGAAAGGCTTTGCAGTTACACCCCCTCGAGAAATGTCAGCTGAACACGTTTTACAAATCGCAATCCGCACCTCTCTCTCTGATATTTTTAAATATCTCCAAGCGGCAGACATGTTGGCTGTGAGCCAGCCGCGAACATGGTCGCGCGCCGTGCTTGTCGCCGCGTTTTGATTACGTCATCACAACAACACGTTAGGTTACCAAACTTATAGGTGCATTTGTTGTTGTTGAAGGCCTGGCTGTTAGTCTTTATTTACACTATTTTGTTGTAGGCCTGCTGGCCTAGATGTTTATGCAGTTTTAAAGCACCTTGGCTTTGTTCTGAATGCACTTTGTTGTAGTTATCCTACAGAGAAAAGAAAATGCACTTGACTTGGAATTAATGTACTGTATGCATTCAAAAGTGCTGAATAAATGTGTTATGGACCCATAATAGTGATTATTATTTAAGTTAAGTTTTGCCATAATCATGTCTTTTTCCCTAATCAGGTAGCTGAACAACATTGGTAACAAATGTATACATTATATATATTTCTATATATATATTTCTATATATATATTTCTATATATATATATATAGAAATATATATATATATATATTTCTATATTTCTATATATATATATTTCTATTAATCATTTTCGGCCATTCGGTTTTCGGCCAACTGTTTCCTATTTTTGGTATCGGTTTCGGCCAAGAATTTCCCATTCGGTGCACCCCTAAAAATTACCTAAATTAATATATTCTGAATGGTTGACTGCCAACAACAATTAAGTTATCAAGCCAATTGCATTACTTACTACAACTTGAATTTTAGTTTTAAGTCAATTAATGCAGAAATCAGAGTTCAAATTACACACAATATTAAGTTGATGTAATTACCAACATTATTACGTCAACACAACTTATAAATTAATGTTTGCAAATTAAAATGTTTATCTAAATCAATTAACTCACATTTTTATCTTGCAACAATGCATTTAATTAAGTGGAGGTCAAAGGTCGCCTGAATTCGTTTTTAGAGTGTGGTTAAAAAGCTCCATTACATTAAATTTATTTAATTTCCCTTTTTTCCTTATTTTATATTTCCCCATTAATACAACATTACTGATGATAATGAGGTGTTTAGTCTACAATATAACAGAGCATGAATATAAGTATTGTTTTTTAAAACAGGTAAACAAAACACTGTAGGCCCAGTCTAACAATCGGCCCTTTTCATGATTGTTGTTCTCCCAACAAACACCTCTAATGTGCTCTTTCTCCGGATCTCAATCAGACACAGAGGCTTCCAGGTCCTGTCAGCTGCTGTGTTCTTCCTGAGTGGAGGAGAGGAGTGTTAATAGTGCGCAGCAGAGCCTGCCGCTGCGCCTGTAAATGTTTGACTCAGCTGTGCCTTTTGCTTCTGGAAGGATCATTTCTTCAAATGACTCTACAGTAGATAAGCACTATGCCTCCTCAGCGGTGGAGAACAGGCCTGAAAGGAATAATGTCGTTTAAATTGGATGGTGCATGCTGATCAGGAGAGAAACCCATCATTACATTACATTACATTACATTACATTGCATTTAGCTGACGCTTTTATCCAAAGCGACTTACAATAAGTGCATTCGACCAGGAAGATACAACCTTTAAGAAAACAGAATCATATAAGTACATCAGGTTTCATAGAGCCAAACATTTCAAGTGCTACTCAACTGGCATTTAGAAAGCCAGCCCTTTATTAGTATATAAGTGCTTTGTTAGTAATTCTATCGCTCGAAGTGGAGTCTAAAGAGATGAGTTTTCAGTTTGCGTCGGAAGATGTGTAAGCTATCTGCTGTCCTGATTTCAATGGGGAGCTCATTCCACCATTTTGGAGCCAGGATAGCAAACCCACGTGTTTTTGCTGACGGGAACTTGGGTCCCCCTCGCAGTGCGGGTGCAGCGAGCTGTTTGGCTGATGCAGAGCGGAGTGCACGTGCTGGGGTGTACGGTTTAACCATGTCCTGGATGTAGGAAGGGCCAGATCCATTCACAGCATGGTACGCAAGTACCAGTGTCTTGAAGTGGATTCTAGCAGTTACTGGAAGCCAGTGAAGGGAGCGGAGGAGCGGTGTGGTGTGGGAGAATTTGGGAAGGTTGAAGACCAGACGAGCCGCTGCATTCTGGATGAGCTGCAGAGGTCGGATGGCACATGCAGGTAGACCAGCCAGGAGGGAGTTGCAGTAGTCTAGGCGTGAGATGACGAGAGCCTGGACCAGAATCTGCGCTGATGTCTGGGTCAGCTGGGGACGTATCCTCCTGATGTTGTAAAGCGTGTATCTGCAGCAGCGGGTTGTAGCAGCGATGTTTGCAGTGAAGGACAATTTGTTATCTAGGACCACACCCAGATTCCTTGCAGTCTGAGTCGGGGAAACAACAGAGGTGCCGATGTTGATTGTTAGGTCAAGAGTGGGACAATCTTTTCCCGGAAGGAAGAGCAGTTCAGTCTTGTCAAGGTTGAGCTTGAGGTGATGAGCAGACATCCACCGAGAGATGTCTGCTAGGCAAGCAGAGATGCGTGCGACGACCTGGGTCTCTGAGCGGGGAAAGGACAGAATTAGTTGGGTGTCGTCAGCGTAGCAGTGGTATGAAAAACCATGCGGGCTAATGACAGACCCGAGCGAGTTTGTGTACAGGGAGAAGAGGAGGGGACCAAGAACCGAGCCCTGAGGGACCCCTGTAGTTAATTGACAAGGGTCGGAATGTGTCTCTCACTCTACCGCTGTGCAAATGAATGTCAGAGAACGTTTTACATTAAATGCAAAGACAGCAGAGTAAAATCTTATAAAATGCATTATAACATTAACTGTAACTCCAGAATAGTCCAGTGGAAGCTGTTAGCTCTGTTTGAGTCACTTTTGGTTCATATTTTTTTCTTTTGACAGGCATGTGTTATTATTGTCTGTCAACCCCAAACGCTGAAAGTTTGGTTTTTAAGTGCTGTTTATCAAGTGTACTTAATTTGTTGTACATTATAAATAAAAAAAGGAAGGTTCACAGATTGGGACAATTAGATATCCAATCTTTAGCTTCAACTTTAACTTAGTTCCCCAAGAGGCACATTTGTCTCACAGCCAGGTACAACACGCACTGAAACATAAAAAAACCCCAATTGAAACAGGTGTTCGAGATATCAATCAAAAAACGAACAAAAAGGTGGAGGTTAAAATGTGTCAGTTGACAAACATAGCCTAAAAAAGTATGACTACTTGTTTTTTTGTTTGCTTTGAGTCGTTCTAGGCAGCCCCCCCAAGTATTTGTACACATTGTATGGTCCGAGCTGAAATACAGAAATAAAATAGTGAAAGAGACATAATGATGCAAGCAAAATCCAGGAATAAAAACCAGTTATGCGTATAAATAAGATTAATATAAAACATAGTGTAAAATGAAATACTGTACAAATAAATACTGTCAAACAAAAAACACTGTAAAACCCATCCCAAAAAAAGCTACTGATCTAGTGTATTTTTATAAAACAAAAACATAAAACCAGTACATGTGTAAGTAAACTAAACTAAACTAAAAAGATAAAAAGCCAGCATCTGAATACAGTAAACTGAACCATGGGAGGAGCTAGGTCTTTTATTCACAAAATCATAAAGCAGTAGATTTATCCTCCTGGGTTACTGCAGGGGTTATTCAAAAATGTTGGTCTCATCTGTTGCACATAACACGGTGTGAACAGCTGTCATAAATGACTTTCTTGCCCCTGCTCTGTCTCTTTAACCAAGACCCTTTCTTGGTGAAATTTGTAATCCACATGAAAAGGGTCGAGCCATTCTTTATTTTTCTATTAACCAAGGTGAAACGTTAATTGATCTAAATTATTTTATTTGTCTCTTCCCAGACCTAATATTGGATAGATAATTGACCCTGAACAATCCAGCTTCCTCAACCCTGTGAACTACGGTTGGTTGTATATTTAATCTTCAAAAATACACCAACTTTCCTTTGTAATAAATGACAGCAGGCTCAGTCAACACTGCCATCCACTGGAAGATTGTCGGACTGTTACACCTTCACACTAATAATTGATAACCGAACAAAGAGAAACATGTCCTGGTTGAAAAAGAGCACTTTTAAACACAGTTCCTCAGTGGCCTGTCACCCAGGGAGGTGATGGAGGTGATGGAGGTTCAGCGCTGCTTCGTCAGTCCTTTGACAGCCAAAGACCCGGACACCCCTGCAATGGCTATTAATATCACTCAGCGATCACTGTCATCTGCTGCTTTCTGCCAGGAGAGAGAATTCCTCTGCTTTTTCTCGACAACTGCTAAGTGCCGGAACTCAGCCACCGTTTCTTAATTGATTGTGATCCCTGTGACTGGAGCAAATCATTGAATCTGATGAGCCAATTAGGCATTTCAATGGCAGTTAGAAGTGTGAGCCACATGATGAAAATATATAGAAAACTATTTTAACAACACCTCTGAAATAAATGTGTTTAAACATGTTGTATTGTGTGTGCACATGATGATTACCTGTAATGTCTAAAAAGTTCAGTTTATGTGACGTAGCGGCTTTGAATTTACAATGTGATATACATAAAGTATCATTCCTTTTAATGAATGAAAAGATAATTACAACTACAGAAATGCTAGGTGGAGTAATTTGCTTTTGCAGTTTTTAATATTTTCTTAAATGTTAAAGGGGAATACATTTTTACTTTGTATTTAAACTTTTTTTTGTTCCGCCAAATATACTTCATCTACAAATAATAATATTATATATATATATATATACACTGAACAAAAATATAAACGCAACACTTTTGTTTTTGCTCCCATTTTTCATGAGATGAACTCAAAGATTTAAAACATTTTCTATATACACAAAATAACCATTTCTCTCAAATATTGTTCACAAATCTGAACATATCTGTGATAGTGAGCACTTCTCCTTTGCCAAGATAATCCATCCCACCTCACAGGTGTGGCATATCAAGATGCTGATTAGACAGCATGATTATTGCACAGGTGTGCCTTAGGCTGGCCACAATAAAAGGCCAATCTGAAACGTGCAGTTTTGCTTTATTGGGGGGGTCTGGGGGGTCAGAAAACCAGTCAGGTTTAACCCTAACCCTAACATGTCACCCACTGACACATTAAAAAATGTTTTAGGGTTTAACCCTAACCCTAACATGTCATGTTCTCATTTTGTAGGACATACAGACATATAAATTGGGCAGGTTTCCCTTTTATAAAACACCATTATCAAGGTCATGTGACTGTCACAGGAAAAGCCTTTTTTTTTGTTTATTCCCTCCATGAAACCACTTGAATTGTTTCTCTTTCTCCTCCTCCCCTGTGAAGGTGCCCGCAGTGGATTCAACAACACCGACCACACTTTTGACTTTGCTGAATACCCTTGAGCACACCCATACACTGTCAGCCTGAAGAGGACAGGTGAGAGTCACTTCACACACTCAAACACACCAGAGGCTGTCTGAATTAGATTCCAGTTTTTAAATCAAGGAGGAGACCTGGATTCCATCCAGAGGGAGAAAGGGAAAGCAGTGGATGAAACTCAGCAAAGTACAGTTATATATGTCATACGACCTTAAGACAAGCAAACAATGTATTCACTGTTCAAAGATATAGACCCACATGAATAGGTTTACCCATAAGGGACTGACAAGTAGGATACATTCTCCTGTTGAGATGCTTCTTTAGTGAAAAACAGTCATGTGTATAGCTCTTGTACTTCATCTACATGTAATGATGAAAGGTGTACATTTCATTTTCCTCTGCAGCTGTGTCCAGGTAAAAAGAGTGATCTAATTTTAGAGGAAGTGTCGTCCACGTCTGCACAAATCTGGGCCAGACAAGGGACGCGTATAGACTCAGCTGAGGTCTGATGACATATTAGGAATCTGCATCGTGTGACGTGAGGTGTCAAGATCGTCTGCTTCTTTGCCAGGATGATGGAGGTTTGTTTGATGGAGTTTTAGTTGACTAAGTTGACAGCTGGTGTAGCTCGAGTTGCTCCTCAAAAGTAGTCTTTTTTTTTCATTTCCGTTCGTCCTACATAAGTCCATAAGAAAAACTAAATCCAGGATTGACTGCTTCGTTTACCTTTTAACATCAGGAAGCTTCTCCCAAAATAACAAAAAAAACATTACCTACTTTTACCTTTACTTGGTATGATGTATGACAGCTCCATATGAGAGCCAAAAAGCCACCTTTCAAGACTCTGTGTTTGTCTCAAATATACACTGGATTTTATATGTATCCCTGGTGTAGCTTTTCAATAAAAGGTGTTAGCTATCTCATCTCCTCGTACTTTGATGGAAACACATTACAAATGAAAAACTATGAAAAGTTTGTAAATTAAGCGATGTCAGTGGACTCATTTGACTGAAATTAGAAAAACACAAAGCAATATTCTTCATTACTTTTACAAGTGTGTAACCGATTTTATGGATAACCAAGTATCCTTTAGTCTATTTATTTCTTGTATGGGCAGCATGGATTAAAAAACATGTTTTATAGTCCACTGTGGGCTGGGGAATTCCTCTAGTGCGATGTAGTATGCCTACTTTTGGCGATACTAACAACCAAAATGCCATTCATATGGAAAATAAAGTTTCTGTCTCACTGTTCATTTTGGTTTTCTAACCCAAGCAGCAAAGGACATGGACATTTTTCAAAACAAACATATAGAGACACGGGTCAAATGGTTGCATTTATACAGTTTATTGAGGAATATATATTTTACGTTGTAAAGTAAATAGGCTACAGTCAGAGTTGCTACATTACTTCACACGCCACTTGCCTCAAGAGAGGTCTTGTGCGTGCGTGAGTGTTTGAAAAAGCCTAGGGATGCAGGCTAAGCAGCAGCAGGCAAACCAGAAACATAACCCCCTAGCTTTATCTCCATAGTGTACATTCCAGATATCACTTCACTCTGCATTTAAGACTGATCCTAGTACAGCCTCTGAAAGACAGGGATGTGTATGTAATATTAGATGTAAATGATGCTCTTGATATCACATTTCTAAGTGAAAAATGAGTGCATTCACCATTTCACAGTTCCATAAATCAGGTGTTTCACACCATGTCAGTTTTCTCGCTAATTCTATATATGCAGGTTTATTATGCCTCCTAACCATTAACATTCAAAATTAACAGGTTTTTTTTAAGTTGAAGGACACTGACAACTGAATAATAATTATACATTTAGTGTGCTTTTCTAGGTATTCGAAGTCACATGACCTAAACATTTCACGCAACAAACACAGATACAAAGAGGTAATTTCTTAAAAATACTAAGAAACTGAAGAACAAAAAGCATGTTGAACTGGGGGAGTGTGTCATGGGGGAAGAAAGTCTGAAGAGAGGGCTTTTGAAAAAAGATGGTAAGGTACTTGCTTGGGAGCACAATCAGATCTTCAGACATTTTTCAGCTGCTTAGATAAACTTGTCTTGTCAAGCACATTGGAAGTTATTTAAGTGCAACATGCAAACCGTACATACTGTACAAAGCAAAGCCAGTCTGCAGGGAAATGTCAGGCAAATTATTTTGTTCTCGTTGCACCTCCTGTTATCTAAAAGCCATTTGCACCAAACACTTTATTCTAAAATGACCCAGGTCGAAATATGTGTCATTGCAAGGGGAAATGATTGGGTTTTATCAAGCTGAAGCCCTGGGCCCCAAGTAATGGTGGAATACATGTGGATATAACTGTAGGTCAGTAAGAAGAAATAACGTTTGGGATATATAGGGGAATATATTTAATTGTTCCTTTGCCTAGACTGGAATTTTAGCCCAAAGATATAACTTCAACAAGTTTGTATTTTAAAGTACTATTGAGTCTGTGTAAAATTGCTGAGCCTCAAACACTGATCAAAGCCACATATTTTTTTACTACAGCTTCCCAAACAAAGAAAATGTTTCCTAGTCGGTGAGAAAAAGCTTTAGAAATATTCTGAAGAATGAAGGATTAGATTGAATACAACGGCCCAAACAACCAAACTTTTTGTCAGATTTACTTTCCTTCAGATGAAGTTGCTCCCTGATCAGAATTTACTCGACAATATATACATGAATTATTAAATAGACCAGTGCTTTCTCTTTTGCTGTAAAACTGCCAACTGTGATGTTATTTTGGATAGATATAAAGCTGCTTCATTAGAGCTGCTTTTATTTGGGCTGTAATCATGACAGCTGGGAACATAATAATACAATGTCCTGAGTGATGTTCTTCAACTGAGTGTGGAGATATTGTCTTTTGTAAATATTTCAGTTGCAGCCAGTTACATACTTTTGTTATGTTTTCACACTTAGGTAGAACCGTATTTAACATTTTTGAGGGTGGTGGGGGCCAGAAATAATCAATATTATAAAAGAATAAATGCATATGGCGCCAGATTATGCCATTTTCTAGGCAATATATGTTGTTACAGTAACACTATGAATAGTTCCTCTTTCAAGTATTAGCCCAATTAAGCTGCCATTTTGTGTTTGCATTACCTGAGGGTTTAACTAGCAATGATTGAATTATAAAATAAATGTACCCCTGTTGTGACATAGATGATTGTATGTTCCGAAGTTATAAATCATTGGGTGTCAAATCCAAAAAAGTATAAAGTCCTGGGCCATGAAAGTTTCTTCATAATGCCTTCATGTCTGTGACTGCCAAAGCTTCTTTGGCATAGAAAAGGCAGTGTGTTCCTATGGTGCATTCACAAATAGAGCTGCATTTTGATATGGTAGACAGTCAGTTAGGTAGATTTTGTTTTTGACACTGCCGGTGTAAATCAATAGTATGCTAAATATGTTATTGGATTTTAATACAACTGTTTTAAGTCTTCCTGAAAACAAGGTGTCTGGTTTGACTAAACCTTTTTGTCTTGAAGGCTTTTCTGAGGATTGCCAAGTTAAGGTGATGGGCCACTTATGGAGATAAAGTGGAGCAGCCATTATGAACGGACACATAGACTGAAAAATAACAAGCCTTGTCTGTGAGTTGATTGACATCATTCAGTGAATAGGATGAAGAGAGTGGCAGGAGAATGAAGGGAGGATTAAATGTATACATTATAAGACTGTTCTTTAAGTCCATACAGAAATCTGTCTCTTTAGTGTGCCTACTTACATACCTAATGAAAGAACAAATACAAAGGTTTGCAGAGTGTGAACAGGAGGTAGAAGTAACACATAGGTAATACAATAAACCATGTGAACTACAATAAAACTATAGCCTAAAATTCACTTTAGAAATCACTGAGCTTTATGAAAGCAGACCCTATTTTACATTTCATCAGCTCACTCTCTGCCATCACCCCTGTCCGTGACTATTCCTCAGTAATTGTGCCCAGGCTAAGAATACTGCTCTTGACAGTGTACTTTGTCAGTATTTCATCTGAGGAACTCCTGTTCAAGCTTTATCTGATGCTCAATTTTCTGAATTTCCTAGAATCATTTTGTACTTACATTAACTCTCATCTTCCATATTTGGTACATTTGTGTTGCGGTGTGTTCAAGCAGTTATATAACTAGATTGTGGATTCACCATCTCAAACTCCTTGTTGAGCATTCATTGAGAATTTGAGACACTCATTCACAATACAATACACTTTATCACATACATTTGAGGCATTTGCATTATTTAAATAACACACCAAGTAAAAGCTTAAAGAAGAATGATTTGTTATGATCTCACAAATGGAGCCAGAAAAGGTCTAACAAAGTTTGACCAAAGTTTGATGGGGGGGATTAGATAATGCAAGTCCTGTTTAATATGGTGAAAATATTTCAGCCAAGTCGTTACAAACTCTATAAAAGTGAGAGTTTTGCAGCGATGACACTGTGAAGGTAATCAGAGTATCACAGTTTTAACCAGGGAAAACAGCCTCCATCCTAAATAAACATGACCTTTCTTCCTGCTATGAGCAGAAGGAAAGACTTCCTAGTGTCTTTGTCTGCTGCGGAGTCATCTCTCTGAGGAGCTGAACATTTCTAATCTCTGTGTGCCTCCTTTCACAAACTCTCAGATTTTGCTCCAAGCTTCTCCGCTTGCCTTTGTGGCAGCACCGTGATCTGGGCTGTATAAATGTGCACAGACTTGGAGAATGGATTAATTTGGAGCATTGACAGCCTATTCTGGCCCTGCTGGTGTCTATTTATGTGGAGGAAATTGCTCCCTTATTAACAATCTATCTTGACTGCAGTACAGTGGAAATAATGACCATCGATGTCTTCACTACTTTAAAATTGGACATAGTTCCCTGTACACTTCAGTTTTGTATTTGATTATTTTGTATTTTCGTTAGAAATATACACCAGCATTACAATGTTTTGTAACAGAGTATTTGTTAGTTAATTTTGATAGTTACAAGTGGCAGAGTCCATGGAAGGCAATACTTTTAGACCTTGATTCTCCATTATATGTCTCTCAGTGAATGTTAGAAATGTAAAGAGGAAAAAGTCCCAAACAACAGGATTATGAAATGAACCTTAAATTACACATAAAGTACTATATGAACTCAAATGTAACATATCTTAACAGAAGTAATGGTCAATCTGGGAAAACCTTAAAATTCACAACAGCAGTTTTCCATTTAGATGCTGAAGTGTACCTCATTATTTCAGAAGCTCTTAATTTTCAGTGGAAGTGTCTCATTGGATTTGTATTGCAGTAATTCAATACACTTTACATAGATATATTTGTTGAGTGTATGCATGAACAAAATCTAAGGCTGCTTGAATATTCTCAGATAGTCTTTAATCAACTAAAGTCATTTAATTGCATCTATAAAATTGCCTTCATTTTGGTCGCTATGGTTCTGTTGCAGTTTTCATAAGCAATCCAGATTTCATGGGGTAATTGTGTATATTTAAGTATTTGTTTTGCTGATAAATCTACCCTGAGCCTCTTGGGAACTCTGCTGAGTGAGTTGCTCTATTAGCTTGTGGTTGCTAAGATTGGTCAAGTTTGAAATGACTGGATATAGTGTTATAATCTAAGTGTTCATGGTATTTGTGGTGTGAATGAGGGTCAATGTGGTTGTTCAGAAAGGAGAATGATTCTAAAAGGCTTTCATGGCACTACAAACTGTCAGGTTGGGGAAAATAGGACCCAAGTGCAGTAAAAACACAAAAAGGTTTGGTAACAAAAATCGAGCTATATTAAAAAAAAAAGCTGAAGACAGGAAAAACAAGAAACAAATTAACATAAACAAAACCGGGGAGCGCGACAGACAGGAACAAACTTACGGACGGGAACAGGCAGGTGACATGGACAAGCATAGACGAGCATAGACGAACATGGAACATGGGCATGAAGAAACGACAGGTAGTATGGACATGAAACGACGGGTAGCATGGACATGAAACGAAGACGAACAGACATGGAGCACAGGGGAAGACAAGACTAAATACACAGAAGGGTAATCAAAGGACAATACACAGCTGGGCAGGGGAGGCAGAAACACAAGGGCAACAGGTGAACACAATGAGACAATCAGACACACCAGGGAAACTAAAGACAGGGAGACAAACACAAAGCTGGTGGGACCCCTGGCGGGACAGGCGTAGACGGGACCCTGGACGGAACATGGGCTGGTGTCAGTGAGACCCACGACAGAGCAAGGTCTGGTGTCGACGGGACCCCGTACAGGACAGGATATGGTGTTGGCAGGAACCCCGGCGGAACAGGTGTCGGCGGGACAGGTGTTCCCGACGAAACAAGGGCTGCTGTCTGCAGGACCCTCGGCGTAGCAGGTGTCGACGTGACCTCCAACAGGACAGGACATGATGTCGGCAGGAATAGTGAAAGAGACATAATGATGCAAGCAAAATCCAGGAATAAAAACCAGTTATGCGTATAAATAAGATTAATATAAAACATAGTGTAAAATGAAATACTGTACAAATAAATACTGTCAAACAAAAAACACTGTAAAACCCATCCCAAAAAAAGCTACTGATCTAGTGTATTTTTATAAAACAAAAACATAAAACCAGTACATGTGTAAGTAAACTAAACTAAACTAAAAAGATAAAAAGCCAGCATCTGAATACAGTAAACTGAACCATGGGAGGAGCTAGGTCTTTTATTCACAAAATCATAAAGCAGTAGATTTATCCTCCTGGGTTACTGCAGGGGTTATTCAAAAATGTTGGTCTCATCTGTTGCACATAACACGGTGTGAACAGCTGTCATAAATGACTTTCTTGCCCCTGCTCTGTCTCTTTAACCAAGACCCTTTCTTGGTGAAATTTGTAATCCACATGAATTATTAAATAGACCAGTGCTTTCTCTTTTGCTGTAAAACTGCCAACTGTGATGTTATTTTGGATAGATATAAAGCTGCTTCATTAGAGCTGCTTTTATTTGGGCTGTAATCATGACAGCTGGGAACATAATAATACAATGTCCTGAGTGATGTTCTTCAACTGAGTGTGGAGATATTGTCTTTTGTAAATATTTCAGTTGCAGCCAGTTACATACTTTTGTTATGTTTTCACACTTAGGTAGAACCGTATTTAACATTTTTGAGGGTGGTGGGGGCCAGAAATAATCAATATTATAAAAGAATAAATGCATATGGCGCCAGATTATGCCATTTTCTAGGCAATATATGTTGTTACAGTAACACTATGAATAGTTCCTCTTTCAAGTATTAGCCCAATTAAGCTGCCATTTTGTGTTTGCATTACCTGAGGGTTTAACTAGCAATGATTGAATTATAAAATAAATGTACCCCTGTTGTGACATAGATGATTGTATGTTCCGAAGTTATAAATCATTGGGTGTCAAATCCAAAAAAGTATAAAGTCCTGGGCCATGAAAGTTTCTTCATAATGCCTTCATGTCTGTGACTGCCAAAGCTTCTTTGGCATAGAAAAGGCAGTGTGTTCCTATGGTGCATTCACAAATAGAGCTGCATTTTGATATGGTAGACAGTCAGTTAGGTAGATTTTGTTTTTGACACTGCCGGTGTAAATCAATAGTATGCTAAATATGTTATTGGATTTTAATACAACTGTTTTAAGTCTTCCTGAAAACAAGGTGTCTGGTTTGACTAAACCTTTTTGTCTTGAAGGCTTTTCTGAGGATTGCCAAGTTAAGGTGATGGGCCACTTATGGAGATAAAGTGGAGCAGCCATTATGAACGGACACATAGACTGAAAAATAACAAGCCTTGTCTGTGAGTTGATTGACATCATTCAGTGAATAGGATGAAGAGAGTGGCAGGAGAATGAAGGGAGGATTAAATGTATACATTATAAGACTGTTCTTTAAGTCCATACAGAAATCTGTCTCTTTAGTGTGCCTACTTACATACCTAATGAAAGAACAAATACAAAGGTTTGCAGAGTGTGAACAGGAGGTAGAAGTAACACATAGGTAATACAATAAACCATGTGAACTACAATAAAACTATAGCCTAAAATTCACTTTAGAAATCACTGAGCTTTATGAAAGCAGACCCTATTTTACATTTCATCAGCTCACTCTCTGCCATCACCCCTGTCCGTGACTATTCCTCAGTAATTGTGCCCAGGCTAAGAATACTGCTCTTGACAGTGTACTTTGTCAGTATTTCATCTGAGGAACTCCTGTTCAAGCTTTATCTGATGCTCAATTTTCTGAATTTCCTAGAATCATTTTGTACTTACATTAACTCTCATCTTCCATATTTGGTACATTTGTGTTGCGGTGTGTTCAAGCAGTTATATAACTAGATTGTGGATTCACCATCTCAAACTCCTTGTTGAGCATTCATTGAGAATTTGAGACACTCATTCACAATACAATACACTTTATCACATACATTTGAGGCATTTGCATTATTTAAATAACACACCAAGTAAAAGCTTAAAGAAGAATGATTTGTTATGATCTCACAAATGGAGCCAGAAAAGGTCTAACAAAGTTTGACCAAAGTTTGATGGGGGGGATTAGATAATGCAAGTCCTGTTTAATATGGTGAAAATATTTCAGCCAAGTCGTTACAAACTCTATAAAAGTGAGAGTTTTGCAGCGATGACACTGTGAAGGTAATCAGAGTATCACAGTTTTAACCAGGGAAAACAGCCTCCATCCTAAATAAACATGACCTTTCTTCCTGCTATGAGCAGAAGGAAAGACTTCCTAGTGTCTTTGTCTGCTGCGGAGTCATCTCTCTGAGGAGCTGAACATTTCTAATCTCTGTGTGCCTCCTTTCACAAACTCTCAGATTTTGCTCCAAGCTTCTCCGCTTGCCTTTGTGGCAGCACCGTGATCTGGGCTGTATAAATGTGCACAGACTTGGAGAATGGATTAATTTGGAGCATTGACAGCCTATTCTGGCCCTGCTGGTGTCTATTTATGTGGAGGAAATTGCTCCCTTATTAACAATCTATCTTGACTGCAGTACAGTGGAAATAATGACCATCGATGTCTTCACTACTTTAAAATTGGACATAGTTCCCTGTACACTTCAGTTTTGTATTTGATTATTTTGTATTTTCGTTAGAAATATACACCAGCATTACAATGTTTTGTAACAGAGTATTTGTTAGTTAATTTTGATAGTTACAAGTGGCAGAGTCCATGGAAGGCAATACTTTTAGACCTTGATTCTCCATTATATGTCTCTCAGTGAATGTTAGAAATGTAAAGAGGAAAAAGTCCCAAACAACAGGATTATGAAATGAACCTTAAATTACACATAAAGTACTATATGAACTCAAATGTAACATATCTTAACAGAAGTAATGGTCAATCTGGGAAAACCTTAAAATTCACAACAGCAGTTTTCCATTTAGATGCTGAAGTGTACCTCATTATTTCAGAAGCTCTTAATTTTCAGTGGAAGTGTCTCATTGGATTTGTATTGCAGTAATTCAATACACTTTACATAGATATATTTGTTGAGTGTATGCATGAACAAAATCTAAGGCTGCTTGAATATTCTCAGATAGTCTTTAATCAACTAAAGTCATTTAATTGCATCTATAAAATTGCCTTCATTTTGGTCGCTATGGTTCTGTTGCAGTTTTCATAAGCAATCCAGATTTCATGGGGTAATTGTGTATATTTAAGTATTTGTTTTGCTGATAAATCTACCCTGAGCCTCTTGGGAACTCTGCTGAGTGAGTTGCTCTATTAGCTTGTGGTTGCTAAGATTGGTCAAGTTTGAAATGACTGGATATAGTGTTATAATCTAAGTGTTCATGGTATTTGTGGTGTGAATGAGGGTCAATGTGGTTGTTCAGAAAGGAGAATGATTCTAAAAGGCTTTCATGGCACTACAAACTGTCAGGTTGGGGAAAATAGGACCCAAGTGCAGTAAAAACACAAAAAGGTTTGGTAACAAAAATCGAGCTATATTAAAAAAAAAAGCTGAAGACAGGAAAAACAAGAAACAAATTAACATAAACAAAACCGGGGAGCGCGACAGACAGGAACAAACTTACGGACGGGAACAGGCAGGTGACATGGACAAGCATAGACGAGCATAGACGAACATGGAACATGGGCATGAAGAAACGACAGGTAGTATGGACATGAAACGACGGGTAGCATGGACATGAAACGAAGACGAACAGACATGGAGCACAGGGGAAGACAAGACTAAATACACAGAAGGGTAATCAAAGGACAATACACAGCTGGGCAGGGGAGGCAGAAACACAAGGGCAACAGGTGAACACAATGAGACAATCAGACACACCAGGGAAACTAAAGACAGGGAGACAAACACAAAGCTGGTGGGACCCCTGGCGGGACAGGCGTAGACGGGACCCTGGACGGAACATGGGCTGGTGTCAGTGAGACCCACGACAGAGCAAGGTCTGGTGTCGACGGGACCCCGTACAGGACAGGATATGGTGTTGGCAGGAACCCCGGCGGAACAGGTGTCGGCGGGACAGGTGTTCCCGACGAAACAAGGGCTGCTGTCTGCAGGACCCTCGGCGTAGCAGGTGTCGACGTGACCTCCAACAGGACAGGACATGATGTCGGCAGGAACCCTGGCGTAGCAGGTGTCGGCGGGACCACCAACAGGACAGGACACAGAGTTGGCAGGACCTTCAGCAGAACAGGTGTCGGCTGGACCCTCAACGGAACACCCAATGGAACAAAGCATGGAGTTGGGACATGAGTCGGCGGGACCCCCGATGGTGAAGGGACATGAGAGGGGACTTGAGAGGGGACTTGAGAGGGGACTTGAGAAGGGACTTGAGAGGGGACTAGAGAAGGGACTTGAGAAGGGACTTGAGTAGGGACTTGAGAAGGGACTAGAGAAGGGACTTGAGTAGGGACTTGAGAAAGGACTTGAGAAGGGACTAGAGAAGGGACTAGAGAAGGGACTTGAGAGGGGACTAGAGAAGGGACTAGAGAAGGGACTTGAGAAGGGACTTGAGAAGGGACTAGAGAAGGGACTTGAGTAGGGACTAGAGAAGGGACTAGAGAAGGGACTAGAGAAGGGACTACATAAGGGACTAGAGAAGGAACTTGAGTCGGCCGGACCGCCAACAGGAGACGGGGAGCTGGCGTCGGCCGGAATGCCGGAACTGGAGCCATATTTGGAGCCGGAACTGGAGCCGGAAACATAGCTGCTGGGGCCGGACTGGAGCCGGAACCGGAGCCGAAATTGGGGCTGGAGCCATGGCCGCTGGGGCCAGAACTGGGGCTGGAACCATGGCTACCGGGGCCAGAACTGGGGCTGGAACCATGGCTGCTGGAGCCGGAACCATGGCTGCTGGGGCATGGGCTGGAATCCTGGCCTTACGTGTCCTAGAGGCCTTTTGGAGGCTCCGTGGACCTCCTAAGGCCAGGCCAGATCCCAGGAAGGGGTTCAAGGCTTGAGAACGGCATTCAGGGCTGCTTGTAAAAGTCTTAAGGCCACTGGGGCAACAAGCTCCAGAGCCAGGGCTTGTTGGCCACCTCCAAGCGTGCCTCCTTCAGGGCAGCCTCTTTGGCCCCTCTGGATAATGCTCTCATCCGCTTGTAAAAAATATACTCAAGAGTGTACTTCAGCGGATCCAACTCTAGAGGGGAAAAAACTGCTGGGTCCTTTCTGGTCTGTTCGTACTGTAAGGTTGGGGAAAATAGGACCCAAGTGCAGTTAAAAATACAAAAAGGTTTGGTAACAAAAAGCGAGCTTTATTAAAAAAAAGCTGAAGACAGGAAAAACAAGAAACTAATTAACATAAAGAAAACCGGGGAGCACGACAGACGGACGGGAACAGGCAGGTGACATGGACAAGCATAGACGAGCATAGACGAACATGGAACTAGTGATGTTACGTATTGCGCAGAGGCTTCGGAGCGTGTGTCGAGTAATCCCCGAAGCTTTTTGTGAAGCTTGTATCGAGGCTTGTATCGTTTTAGGCCAGTGACGTCACCGATGACAAACGAAGCCTCGTTGCCTGTCAATACCACGTGACTGCTTCAGAAAGTGCTTTTGATCGGTTGAACCACAACGCTCATATTACCCATGGATGTATAATAAGAACGATATTACACCTCCTGTACCCGGGCCCGCTGACACGATGGAATTAAGAGAGCTCAGACCCTCACCTATATAGAGGTTGGAACATCTCATAAGTATAAATAAAGAAAAGCATAAATAAATGTAGGACATGAATAACAACACAAATCCAAAACCATGACACAAACTGTATACATATATTTTTTGGTTTTTTGGAGGTAACCTGAGAGGTAGGAGAACATTTCAACCAAACAGTGAACAATACTTTTTTACAAGACTACACTGTTACTATACACTGAAAACACACTTTGAATTGGTTAAAGTCTTTGGAGGGAAACAACACCTAAACTGGACAACACTGGTAGTCAATTCCTAAGGCATACCCTGCTATATCAACTATTATACTATAAATTGGGCCAACATTTAGAAAATAAGCATCATGCTGTATTGAAGAAGACTTGAAACTAGCCATCTAGACCATCAAAGGAAATGTTTCACTAGGTCATACTATAGGTCAAGTGAGACGTAGGGACATTTTCTTAAAGACTCCTATAAAATTGGACCTCTTAAACCACAGCCTACTGGACATTTAAAAGAATGCAGGTTTAAGGCATTTCCAAATTGGCTTCACTTAGTACTTAGTTAGTTGCATCTTTTGACACATATGTTGAAGATATCTAGATTGCTGTTTATCTAAAAATCATAGGACGCGAAACATATACATACAGATCTTTAATGATTAAAGAACAGTATTTGCCTTTCATGTGTTCACCGCAATAAGGATAAACCACATTAGGGCCAGGGAGCAAAAGCCACTGAATCACAGCTGTATTGTGAACCAAAGAGATTTCCTAAGGATCTTTGGGTTAAGACACATTTCTTATGCATGTTTGCACTTGTTTTCAGTGTGAATAATTGCTTTTTGACAAGCAGAAAATCTGTCCCAACACATTGTAGAACCCTTTCTCTAAAGTAAATGATAAAAGTATAGTGGCAATGAACCTGAGCTGCTGGGAAGTTGTCCACTCCCAGAACACTCTTTAAAATATAACCTGTAGCACACTTAATGTTTTACTCCAGTACGTTTGTGTCCCACACTTGGATTGTCTATTTGTTCATGTGGAGAGAACAACCTTTTATTATTTCATGTTTGAAAAATCAAACAGTTTTGTTCTATTTAATTACAGTAGGAACACCTTTTTTTACCACAGCAAAACTAAAGCCCCTCTGTCTGACTGAACTAGGTTACTGTGCCGATTTAATTTCCAGAGGGAACCATCCTGGTGGTAGAAAACATAATTTGCTAATTAGATAGAATGTCTCCTGGCGTTTTCAAGAAAATGACAGTGTTCCCAGAGGCTTGTTAAAAGTGAAGTTCTGATAGAAAGCAAGGCTGTAAACAGGAGTTCTCTACAATAACAGGACCAACAAGGAGTGAAGTCTTCAACCATAACTAAAGTAAAGTAAAAAGGAAAGTAATCCCCTCAGTCAAATGCAGTATTGTTTTTAACAACTGAGGTGCCTGCCCACTATAGGGTCCAGGATCTTTAGTTTTTCAGGTAACATTTTTTGTTATTTCTTCAAACTGTCTGTGTTACAGCATGTATTTTCACCCTCTGTCTGAAACCAGAGTGCAGCCAACCTCATAGAGATATGTCTGAAATGTCCCGCCCCGTGTATGTGCGCTAACCAATAGAAGCGAAAGTTTTACATAGTGATGTGTTACGGAAGTAAAACAAAGGAGTCCAATGGAAGCGTTTCAGGCAGAGCAGGGGGGTGGGGGGGGGGGGGGGGGGTGGGTGGGGTATGTGGGGGACTGCGTGGCATAGAGACTCCCTCTGGATAGAACTTTGGGATTTTATCCTTTGCAGACCATTTACATGCACAAAAACCTATATAACAAAATTCCCATAAAGCATAAATGGGCCTCTTTAAAGTCAATGACTTTGTGAATGTGAAGTGATGTGAAGCTGTTCTACAAAACACAGTACCAAACATAGTTCTCTTCACTTATGGGTATTGTGCTTTTTTACCGCTCTTGTACTTTTATTTAATCACGTATCCACAAAAGATAAACCCCCCTGAAGTCTGACTACCTCCACAAGGCATTAGCACTCGGCTGAATCGATTCAGATCCTATGTGTTCAGGCCTTGACAGATACTTATTGAACGTTTCACACTAGTGTTCAGCGACTTAGAGAAAAGCCTCTCAGTGGGTACATCTGTCGTAAGGCTGCAATGATGAAATCAATGTGCGTGTAGCTCCCACGGCTTTGACTTTGTGTGAGTGAATATCAGGATGTCCCTTCTGTTGTTATATTGTAATGCTTACAAAACACATACAACATGTTCTATTGTATGGAATGTTCTGGTTTATTCCTCTTTACAAGAGCCTTGAACTTCATTTCAGCTCAAAATCACTAGTTTATTCTTTAAACACTAGGATGTATAGATAGACCCGTTGAATTCAAATAAACAACATTTACGTAAATGCGCCATAAGGAAATGTGTCGTAGAACTGAGAGTGACCTGTTTCTTCTCAGGCTGGAACCACACGGAGACAATAACGAAAACTAACCAAATTCGATATCAAAAAAGTCTTCCGTCAACACGAGACAGCTCGACCCGCTGGAGACGCTGTAGCACATATGAAGGACCTGTAAGTGGAGCTTTTTTTCCGCCACAAAATACACCAAAAGCAGTGAAGAAGACCCCCCGAGCATTGTTGCCATGGTTGCCATGGTTGCCTGGTTGCCCTTCTGTTTATTCTCCACGGTGGATTTAGCAACATGTAGTTCATGTAGTTCTCCATGTCCACTTGGGTACCACTTTACAATAAGACTACCCTTACAAAGGGTTTACGAATAGTTTGTAATTAATTAATTAATTACGTTGTGAACACTTAATAAATCATTAACAAGCTTTTATAAGACATGAGATAAACAGGGCAAATGTGACCGGTTGCTTGCCAAATAGTGAGCCCACATTTACCTGTAAGGCCAAGCCTTATTAGAAATGGTAGTAACTCATTAATAAATGGGAATGTGATTTACTAATATGTAGTACTGTAAAAAGCATGACCAATCATTTTAGCCGGCTCGGCTAAAATAACTGGATGGCCTACCTGCCTGTCAGCTTTCCATCTGTGCACAAACTTATCTCGTGCCCTCATTGCTCATGTGCTGGTTCGTGTGTTTTGGAGGAGGGGCTCTGTAAGGAAGTGGCAGATTTGTTCCGGCTGTGTATTTTCAAATTCTAGCACACTCAAGCTGGTTTCTCCAAAATTACCACCTTTTAATGTTGCTCTCAAAGTGCACCAGATTGATGCTTTTAACTTCAACATTTAAAAAACAATCTTCCCGAGGGAGCATGCCCCCCGTACCCCCCTAGAGGAGGTTAGGTCCACCCCCCCCACTTAAATCATGTTCACATGGATAGGAAACTAAATACATTTGCACACATCTTGTCCATATCTTTCTGTTTTGGTGGTCATGCCACAACCGTGCACGTGCATGCATCGAGTCATGGTAAGATATCTGGATTAAGAGGTTGCTTTTTCTTTGCACAGCCTGAAAGAAAGGCCAAATGAATGGGCTCTGATTTTAGTATTTTTAAGCAATGGTCAATAATTTGTACGGCCCTCTGAGGATGTTGAAAAAAATTGAAATGGCCCTCGAGAGGAAAAAGGTTCTCCACCCCTGGTCTATAAGATAGAGAACTGTAGTGGATACGACCTGTTTCGTCTCCGTGTGGCTGCAGCCTCAATCTGTAGTTTTTGGTAATACTGAATATCAGGTCGAAGATAACTTCTCTAAATGTGCAGCAAAAAATAACAAATAAATTGCGACCTAGCCACAATGACCACTGACAGATTGCAGGTATTAAAAGCAAATAGGATTCAATTTGGTTAAGTTATTTAATTATAACTCTGAAGGTTAAAAACGGACAGGGCTTTCATAAAGTCTGGAGATGACACAGAGTTATTACAAAATCATTTTAATGAAGACAGTATAATGACACTTCACTTTAACAGCTAGAGCACAATGAACAGAAAGTCCTATAAACTGTTTATTATAATATAGGTGCACTCAGGTGCTCTCCCTTGTGTTGATGATACCACCTAGTGTGGTATCATGAGGGTCAGCCAATAGAGCCGGCTGGAATCACAATTGATTTAGCAGGGGGTTTCATGAAGCACCAAAAACGCTTCAGACAACTTACTGATGTGTCACTTGTCTTTCCTACGGTTCAATACAACACAAGTAATCATGAGATTCAAAGTTTTTGCAGGAAACGGGTAACGTAGTTATTTTCTTTTACATTTAAAATTCCTTTCCCAATGCTTTTATGAAGGATGTGCAATGTCAGATACAAAGGTTGTGAATATATTCAAAAGGGCTTTTGAACCAAAGCAACTTTGGATTGTACATAAAGACGCACAACAACGTTTATTAGAACAATTGGTTAATGAGCTAAATGTGATACAAAGACTTGAGATCCATTATAGTTAACTGTATCAGTCTTGTAATCATAGGTGCTTCCTTTTCAAATTTACCAAAATATAACATTTATTCTCACTTCTGTTTGTTGCAAAGCACACAGGTGTTATACACATTATGTATTTTAACTGGCAGTATTACTTCATGTGTAAATATGATATAGCTTAAAGTAGGGTTAGGTAATCTTGGAGAAACCAGCTCGAGTGCGCTAGAATTTGAAAATACACAACTGGAAAAAATATGCCACTTCCTTACAGAGCCCCTCCTCCAACACACACAAACACGCACATGACCAATGAGGGCACAAGATAAGTTTGTGCACAGATGGAAGGCTGACAGGCAGGTAGGCCATCCAGTTATTTTAGCCGGGCCGGCTAAAATTATTGGTCGTGCTTTTTACAGTACTACGGCTTCCACAGATGACATTCTTTTATGGATTTGTTGTCAAAGCAGTTAAGATATTCATTGCTATCGGGATGTTAAGAGCATTCCATGGAATATAACACAAAGTGTATCTCGAGCCGGTTTCTCAAACTTACCTTCCCCACCTTTAATAACAGTGATTTCTTTAATATAGAAATAAAACAATTTGCATTCACAAATCAAAATCATTCAATGTTAGTCGCTAGACAACAGTGTTTGTATAATACAAATCTCAGTTGAATGAATAGTTGAATAGTAAGATTATCAGATTTAATTTAACTGTAAGACACTGAGTTTAATAACAATGTGAAATGACAGTTCAGTGCACTAGATCTACATATTTTGAAAGATAGTGCATACAGTTTGGTTGGAAGCCTGTGAGAATATAAACCGCTATGGTTTGGACGTGTTGATACATAAATACCTTTTTGCTGTATACTGTACTAACAGATCCCACTTCCCACTTGTATCTCAGCGATGCATGCAGCGTTGTCCTTGGCTGCTTGAAATACTAAACCGTATGAGTAAGACTTGCAGGCAGGCGAGCATCTTTTTATACTGCTTGGCTGTGAAATCCATGAAATAAATGATCAATGCACCAGTCCTTAATTAATTAAAAAACACTTTGCCAAGTACGTCAACAATGTTATTTTTTCAAATTATTGGTGCTATATCTTTAGTAGAGCTATTTAATATACTGTAGCTCCCTCAAGGAGGAAACATTTTTGGAAATAACTACAAGCCTGATTGTCATTAAAGATCAAACCAC
The DNA here is from genome assembly GCF_949606895.1 of Notothenia rossii. Lineage (NCBI taxonomy): Eukaryota > Metazoa > Chordata > Actinopteri > Perciformes > Nototheniidae > Notothenia > Notothenia rossii. The sequence continues at coordinate 25,427,051 of NC_136906.1, forward strand.
ATTCATGTGAGGTCTGAAATCTTTTTTTTTGATTTTTTAAAATATATTTCTTAAAATTATCGGCTGCAAATGGCTAACGTTAACTAGCTCTACCCCTGATGATTTCAGATGTCTTGTTGTTAAAAAAACATAAAATAAATCCCATGAAAGTTGAAACAAAACTGAGAAAGTCCAAAACAAAACACTCATTAAACTCATTAACAAAAAACGACTTCCCAACTCTGAAAATGGGATTACCCAAGGAGCATGAATGCACCATTGACATTGAATCTCCAAGTGCCATATTAGTTTGACTATTAACAGACCAATAACATTTTTACTTTTGCTTCACAACAACTTTACACCCATCCCGACAACTGTATGAACTATTCACCTCCAACACTTGAAATGTTCACCTCCAACCACTTGTCTCAAACAAGCCAGTTTGGATACATCCAATAAATGTTTCATATGGAAATAAATTATAAATATGTTTTAATTCAAGCTAATAAACAGATCACTAAAACTAATCTCAGTTCTAATACGGGGGCTTCAACTAGCATAACCACACATATGCTGGTACTGATGAGAGGCACTATTACACCAAACAAACCTGGTTCAATACTGATGCTACTTCTTCTATCAACCATGGAAATGTACGTATCAATGCGATGTCCATTGGCACTGACGAGATTTGCATATGGAAGGTTACCTTAAAAATGAGAGATCTACAACTTTAAAGTGAAATTACATTCACAAAATAAAAAAATACTTTTTTATGGATTTTAAGTCATTTACAGTAGGTGAACAGTTTTGTTCTAACAGACTCTTTTATTTTGGAAAAACTGAATGATAACGTTAGCTTATGAATCTTTCCAAAATGGATGCTGCACAACATTTTAGAAACCAACCTGAATAACTTACTTCAAAAATGTATGTATCAAAGGCTTTTCTGTAATGAACTCAGTCAGTTGCTTATACTCATGGCTCACCAACTCATCCCTCATGTTTTTAAGTACTATGACTTTACATACCATAAAAAAACAAATAATGGTTTGGATTATTAGAAGCACAGGCTCTCTACGCTTAAACTGTAGTCAAAGGTGGCCCAAATCAGATTTTTCTTTGTGTGAATATGTGACTCTATTTTTTACATAATAGTACTAATCACATTTAATATAATCTTTTTAGTTTTTGATTTGTGTCACTTTCCCTTGTGGTCCTAAATCATGAATCCATGCACATTTGTTCTAAGGCTTGCAGTGCAAGCAAAGTATTAATCATCTGTAGCTGATAATCAATTCAACAAAAGTTTGAGCTTTTTAAAACGAGTTTCCCCTGTAACTGTGTTCTTCCTTATTAACTTGTGTGATAAACTGAAGACTAGATCGTTCCTTTCCCCAAAAATAAATACATTGACAAAAAATATAAATAATTGTTTTGGGTAAAAGATTCAAATGTATCACCTTGAACCAACACCTAGCAGTGTAGCAGCGCCCAAACAGTATCTATAAATTGTCCAGTAAAGCATTTCAACAATACCGAATTAACCAAAGGCCCCTTATCCTCAATTAGATAAATAATGAAGGTTTTGTCTCTCGAACAATGTTGATTTAATAGAAATGATATACTATGTCTTGGTATATAATGGCTGTACTGCATTTGTGACATATCTTAGGGCTGCTCAATTAATCGCATTTTAATCGCGATTACGATTATGGCTAGCAACGATTACAAAAACAACGTAGTCGAAATAAAACGATTATTTTTTAATTATTATTATTTATTTATTTTTATTTTTTTCAATTGAATTATACTTGAAGTTCAGGGTAATCAACTGTTAAAAACATACTGTTCACGTTTTTTTCTCCAATAAATGGATGTTTTCAAAGTCAATGAATAATCGCATTTAGTAATCGCAATTACAATTATTGACCCAAATAATCGAGATTGTGATTTTTGCCATAATTTTTGCCCTAGCATATCTTATGATTAACTTTTGTGTTTAGTTTAAGCAGTTGGATCAATGACTATATATTCATCACTGAGCCCAATGAGGAACAGTGGTTGAGACCAAGTCCTGTGACAGTACACTTCACCTTAAGTAACCGTCTTTAATTCTGCCCATCACATGCACCACCACATACTCTCCAGTGCTTGCTGCTGTCTAGCAACCCCACCCACAGTCAGCAGCTTCTCCTAAATACAGACTGAGGTTCAGCCCGGTGCTTACACACTCCCTCATACTGTCACTTCTGTTTTGCTGTTGGTGACAAAGTATGGCTGTGGAGGCATGTAGCGAGTTGTGTGCAGCTCCTTCTCTATGATGCAGAGTTTCTTTGATCCGTAGCTCTGTCGCAGCCCCAGCATGTCCCTGTTCTCCCAGGAGCTCAGCAGCCCCTGGCTGGTGGCAGGGCTGGAGCCGTAGGCCAGCCACTGGGAGCTGTGGCTCCGGGGGCTTTTGTACTTGTATCCGTTCTGCTTTGAAGACACCTGTCTGGGTGGGCTGTATGGGTTGCTCGGCTCTGGCTCCATATCCACAGCTTCCATGGGAAGGCTGCCCTTGGTTGTCATCTCCATCACTTGCCGCCGGTTGCCGTATAAGCTGTCATTCGCTTTCTCTGCTAACAAACACAGATAAACATCATGGTAGTCAGGGTTCAGTTATAATCTGAGCTTTATGGGGGTCTTTCAAACTAACGCGTGAGTACGCATGCACGCGTGCAAGCACACACACACGTCCAGCAGCAGCAGCCCTCTACTTGCTACAAACTTAAATATGAAAAGGTTCTACACACACACATCATCTCGGCTCGCGCAGCACGCACACATGCATAGATTGCGCAATAATAGATTGTGCACCTTGGAGGTGAAGTGCAGGCATATTGTCATTCAAGAGAGAATACGATGCGTAGTTCTTTTGGAAAACATGTTTTTCTTTTAGCCTATTTACCTTGTTAATGTACCTAATACTCATTACATTGACACATGCATTGTTTGTGATTACAATAATGGTTGTTGGTAATGTATTAGCGACCCCCACAGATGTATGATTTCACTGCTTTCATAGGAGCTCAGACCCCTCCTTATGGGAGCTCAGCTCCCATTGGCTCACATAACTTGAACCCTGATGGTAGTTCTTTATCATTTCCCCTTCATTAATAATAATAATAATACATAATATTTATATAGCGCCTTTCACGAAACCCAAGGTCGCTTCACAAGTCGGGCAGGGGAGGGGGAGTAGGGGAAAAGAGGCAGACAGGTCAGGGGGGGGGGGGGCAAGCAAGTAGCGGAAAAATAAACCTATCAAACTAACTATATACTGGGGAAAGCCTTGGTGAAAAGGTGCGTTTTGAGGGCTTTTTTGAAAGTGTCCAAGGTTGGGGCGCTGCGGATTTCGGGGGGGAGAGAGTTCCAGAGGGTGGGGGATGCTACACTGAAAGCTCTGACACCGAAAGTCCGCAACCTGGTGCGGGGGGTAGAGAGGAGATCCTGTCCAGACGATCGGAGCTTCCGGGATGGAGTGTGGTGGCGGAGAAGGTCAGACAGGTATTGGGGGGCGAGGGCATGGAGGGATTTGTAGGTCAGAAGAAGGAGTTTATATGTGATACGGTGCTTGACTGGGAGCCAGTGGAGGTGGATGAGGGTGGGGGTGATGTGCTGCCAGGGCTTGGTGTGAGTGAGCACCCTGGCAGCCGAGTTCTGCACATACTGGAGCCTGCCCAGGGCTTTACTGGGAACCCCGAACAGGACTCCGTTGCAGTAGTCCAACCGGGAGGAGACGAATGCATGGATGAGGGTCTCGGCCACGGAATCGGAGAGTGATGGTCGTAGACGGGAGATGTTCCTGAGGTGATAGAAGGCAGACTTAGTGACGGATTTGATATGTGACTGAAATGAGAGAGTTGAGTCAAGGATGACACCCAGGTTACGGACTTCGGGAGACGGGGAGATGGAACAGCCGTCAATGTGGAGGAGGAGATCCCCAACCTTCCGGAGCAGTGCCTTGGGGGCCACAACCATGAGCTCAGTCTTCTTACTGTTGAGTTTGAGTAGATTTGCTGTCATCCAGGTTTTTATGGCATGGAGACAATTGACCAGAGACTGTGGAGGGAGCTGGGCAGATGGTGAGGTGCTGAGATAGAGCTGAGTGTCATCAGCGTAGCAGTGGAAATTGAGACCGAAGTGACGTATGATCTGGCCAAGGGGGAGCATGTAAATGGTGAAAAGTAGGGGACCAAGCATGGAGCCTTGGGGGACACCATGGTTGACTGGGGCCGGGGGGGAGGATGAGCCGCTGATGCTGACAAACTGAGACCTGGTTGAGAGATAGGACTGAAACCATGACAGAGCTGTGCCAGTGATGCCAAGGTTGTCGGAGAGGCATTTCAGGAGGACTGTATGAGAAACATTAGCCATTGTATTAAAGGTCACCTATTATGCAAAATCCACCTATTCATGTCTTTTATACATCAACATGTGTCCCCTCTGAGTGAAGAGATTCTGGAAGTTTCAGGAAAAAAGATTCTCTCTCTTTTGTCCTGATCCATTTATATGGACCTGAATCTAGCACCATTGTGTTTTTTTTAACCAAATATCTCCCAGGTATCTAAAGTAACAGACAGAGAATTAGCACTTTGGAAACAGGGCTGAAACAGAGGGGATTATGGGATGCTGCAATGATCTGTTTGGTATTTGGAGCCAAACACTTCAGAGACATGTTTTGTATTTCTGAAACCTATAATAAAGTAATGAAAAACAGAATAATAGGAGACCTTTAAATCTTGAGTGCTGGAATAGACATGCAGGTAAATAAATGGACCTCAAGTTGAAATGTGCATCACAACTCACATTGATCATCCAAATTATGCACACTAACAAGTTTGGTGGAAAGTGCGATGCATACAATGTAGTTTGAATACAGACTTTATTTATCTACAGTTTATACACCAGTATATGCATTAACCTGTAATAACCTGTAATTACAGCTTGATGAATCAAGAAATTCAAGATTCAAGCCTTTAGTCATGTGCACAGTAGCTACAGTGTATATAGTAATGAAAAACTTAAAGGTAGGGTATGTAATTCACTTCAGAAACACTTTTTGTTATATTCCATGAAATTCTCTTAACATCCCGATAGCAATGAATACATTAAATGCTTTGACAATAAATACATTAAAAAATGTCATCTGTGGAAGCTATGGCGCTGTAAAAAGCACGACCAATTAAAATAACTGGATGGCCTACCTGCCTGTCAGCCTTCCATCTCGTGCCCTCATTGGTCATGTGCGCGTTCATGTGTGTTGGAGGAGGGGCTCTGTTAGGAAGTCTGAAGGAAGGGGAGTTCTAGCGCACTCAAGCTGGTTTCTCGATTCTTACCTACCCTACCTTTAAGTCACAGGCTCCTCAACAGTGCAACATGATTATATATAGGACATAAAACAAATTAAACAGATAAAATAGTGCAAGAGAATGTAGAAGAAGAAGAATAAATACTGATCATTGGTTGTTGTGTTTTCCAATTAGAATTCCATTATCTCTGAACCTCTGCTGTGTTGTTGATGCAGTACCCCTAATAACACATCATGTTTCCTTAAGAAGTTACAGATAACATTTGATTTTCGTCTTTAGAACAAGGAACTGTGTTCTTTGGCTTGGTTGATGTTTTCTTTGAGTATCTTTTGAAGAGATAATAAACAGTTAAGAACAATATCGATTTTATGAGTTTTTTGTTGCCCTGTTATTGTCTGCAAGTATTCATTATAGGCTACAGAGCCTTAACAACCTCCACCAATAAGTTAGGGCATCCGGAGAGGCGAAACCAAGGGCATATAAAGTAGGGCTGTGCGATTATGGCAAAAATCATAATCACGATTATTAAATACGATTATTCATTGACTTTGAAAACATCCATTTATTGAACTATAAAACAAATACAAATAATAATTTGAACAGTACCTTATAACTGTTGATTACCCTGAACGTATAATTCAACTGAAAACTTTAAATAAATAATATAAAAATAATAAATACCAATAAACAGGATATAAATATGATAAATACAAATAAATTAGACCAAAATAAATTAGATCAAATATGATGCAGTGTACTGTCAAAACCTACTGTAGCAAAGCAAAATAATTGTTTTATTTGATTATGTTGCCTTCGTAATTGTGGCAGGCCAAAATCGTAATTGCGATTAAAATACGATTAATTGCATTAAAAAAAAAATCCAATTAAAAGATTGCAAGTTCAGTAAATAATTATACTTCAACTCCAACATTTGTTTATATTTCAGTATACGAAATTATTTTAGTAAACCACTGGTAAAAAAGGCTGAAGTTATTTACAGTCGATCTCTTCACAATATACCTTGCATTTGGCATTAGTCTTGGGATAATCAGTTGCTTTTGCTCATAAAAATCACTGCAGTGTGGTTTCACACTTCAAATTAGGTGCAGACAATGTATGAAAACCATATTCAGTTGTTTTCATATTCACTAGTTAGACGCTTTTTATCCAAAGCGACTTACATACTCAATACCGTGGGCAATCCCCACAGGAGCAATTTGGGGTGAAATGTCTTGCCCAGGGACACAACGACATGCTGACTGCAGTGGGGCTTGAACCTGTGACCCCCTGATCCGAACACCAACGCTCTATCCACTGCGCCACACGCCTCCTTGAGCACTAATTGACCATGAGCACACCAAGCTCCAGAATTAGTCTGTTTTTTTGCAGTGAAATGTCACTTTTAATCTTGACTCTTCATCTGGGTTTCACATCACGGTACAGGAAAGAGATGTTTTTAGGAGCAGCACATCCTGCACAACCCATATGAGTGCTGATAGAAGAACACATATCAGTGTTTCCCACAGAATTTGATTCTATTTGTGGAGGCACCGCCCCCCCCGGCAAGAAAAGCCAAAGGCCCCTTAACCTATTCGGGTGGTCCATGCATCCACCCCCCCCCTCAAATAAGATAATACATGCGTGTTCATGGCTACTGTAGACAACGATCTTGTTGCTCTGTGTTGCGTTGTTAATGAGTGAAACACACCAGAGTTGAGGATCCGTGGGGTTTATTCTCCCAAAAATATCATTTACAATTTACAATTCAGGCATTTCGCAGACGCCTTATTCCAAAGCGACTTACAATGACCACCAATTACAGGGACATTCTCCCTGGAGTAACCGAGGGCTAAGTGCCTTACTCAAGGGCACACTAGTAGTGGTGTTCCATGCAGGATTTGAACTTGCAATCTTCCAATCATCAGCCCGCCTCCATATCCATTAGACTACAAAAAAAAATATATATATATATATAAAAATATATACCGTAATTTTCGGACTATAAGCCGCACCTGAATATAAGCCGCAGCAGCGACATACCACTCTCGGTTCCACTTTTACTTTTGCGCGCTACCTGTCTCACTCTTTTCCGGCCTCCAGCTTTTCCTGCTGGAACCCGCCGCTTAAAGGTGGGGGTCCGCGGACCGGCCATAGAGCCCATAGAGTTAAAGGTGTTGGCCGTTAGCTGTAAAAATCCATAGATTAGCCGCACCGTTATATAAACCGCAGTGTCGAAAAATAGGGAAAAAGGCGCGGCTTATAGTCCGAAAATTACGGTATATATATATTTTTTTTTATGAGATCCATTTGTTGCGGATGATATTTAATTGTGGCGGCCCGCCACAAATAAATCAATGTATGGGAAACACTGCATATATTAGGACCCCAGAGGCTCACAGTGTACAGTATAGTTGCATCTCATCACCACTCCTCAACTCATTTGTGTTTTGATTGCTCCTGATTGTCTCCTGTCCCCAGTCTCATTAGCTAAGATTTGCTCTATTTTTATTTTCCCTAATGATCAGTTTGTTTGACGGCGCTATCAGTGGTTTAGCAGCAGAGAAGCTTCAGCTGCTTAGTGCATCACTAAGAGTGTGAGTGTTTTTATGTTATTGGTTATATGTGATTGGACCTATACACGCACGCTGATACAGTGGGTGTCATCCCTATCACACCGGCGTCTGTCATACATAGTTATTTGATGCATCTATGAAAAGACTTGCGTTTCAATGAGCTCAATAGCTTCAAAGACAGAATTCACAAATACCTTACGCAACACTTTGATATGTTTTTAAAAAATAAATAAATTCTAAGTCAAGCACACACGCGAATGTGACAAAATAGATGTCAGTAAAATATAGGACTATATTTTATTAATATCATTGTGATTATTCTTGCCACAGAAATCTATTTGATATATGGTTGAATATCAATTGCTTAAAACATTTTCATGTTCATGTTTTTCAATTATAGTCTTAACAAGTCAAAACTTAAACAATAATCATATCTTCTTTAGGATTTAGTTATACAAAAGGGCCTCTAAATATTGGAAGTATGCCTGCTCCCCTATAAAATAAAAACTCAAAACATAACCTGGTTGCTGTTGCATCGAAACATGACCTCGTAATGTACATAACAATTGCTTCCTTATTCTGTTTTATGTTTATGATTAGCAGGAATGTATATTTGCTTTTACATACTTTGACACTACAAACAGGCTTTTGGAAATGTATTGAACATCATCTTGCGGAGTGATACTATTTTGGTACTTGGTATTATTTCTTGATTCAAAAGCTGTGTGTCTGGGCAGTGTCTGCAGACTTTCCAAAATTAGCACATGAGAAGAAGCACAAACTTGCTTCTATAAATACACATTCAGTTCCCATCTCTGTTGGCATTGATTGACTGTGGATTAACTGAGAAGGGTTTCTGTCAGCCAGAGATTTGATGGAGATTCAAACCAACTGGTCTCCTCCAGTTTAAAAGACTGAAACATGGCCATATCCACATGTTCTTACATTTTTATAAAGCTTAACTAAAACTAGAGAAAGATGGCAGTGAAGCTCACTAATAACTACAGCTATTAGATAATAGAAATAATAGGATGTTAAAGATGACATTTCTGCCCCCTATTGTAAATTCTTGTGTGTTTTTCATTTCTTAGGTAACAGATTATGTTGATTCCAGTTTACTCAATCAAACCTTGACACCTATATGATGCGGGATAACCTTGATTAATGATGCTAGTTTTATTCATGAAGGATGTAATGTGCTAACTAATCAGATCAAATGATGAATGGCAACCTGCTTCTTTTAACATAATGGCTCATGGTAAACAACTTCTTACCCACAGCCTTGAGCGTGGCGTACGTGTTGAAGTCCTGTACCGGCTGCTGCGGCTCGTACGGGCTGGTTAGGGGACCCACGGCTGGGTACAGCTGCGTTAGCAACGTCGCTGCGTGAGCCGCGTTGTTCATCTGGTTTATATCTAAAGGAGGGGAAACATAAGTTGTTAAAGCAAAAGTCCATGGTTCATTTATTTATTTATTTTAAATGACAACATATGGGAATTTTGTTTGAAGTGCGGTAATTCTTTGTTTTTTTTCCTTTAGTTTTTTTTTACTTTTATTCCCTTAATAACGGTTACAAAAATGCTTTCCATCTGCTATCTAAGGCTGGTGCTGCATGCACATTAAAATCATGGTGGGAAAAATAAAATGTATACTGTACTGTTCATTGTACAGTAATTTCAATATAATAAATGTAGAAATAAAGATGTTAATCTACATGAGATATAATCAAAATAATAATAAACAAAGTGGAATTAATTTCACCAAATATATTTATTAAAGATAAACTTCTTGAGATGGGTGATCTTGTTTTCTAGGGGGTTCTACACATAATACAAACAATTGATGCAAAAACATTAAAGTGGCAAACCACGACAACAATTAAAGGGGTAAATAAACAGACATAACCAGATAAAATACACAAAAATTATTAATTGTGTCTCTCTCTTGGTCGTGTCACTTTCCTTTTAAGAAGGCTTTTCTGGGGACCCAGCTGGAGAGTCATGACTGCTCTTTGTGAAACTGTACTAATCCTACAGTAGACATCTGGTAAATTAAGGGGTGCACAGCAGAGAGACTGGCCCCCTGCCTACTGGCATGACACAGCAAACAGATGTTCAGAGTGTTTTCTCTGGAGGACAAGACTTGAACGTACTAATTCACAGGCGACTGTTTGAAGACTGCCACATGTGCTGTGGCTTATATTAATACATCTTAGTATAAATATGGACATGTTTATGGCCTAACACCTCATGCGTTTAGCTTGATCATTCATTTATTATCTTTTTTTTTTTTTTAAAGTACTGGAACGGTGGAATACAAATGTTAAGGCAGACATGAAACAATTAAAATATATGTGATTTTACTAGCCATTCAGATTTGGCTCACCATGCTATGCCAGATGCAAGCTCATTAAAAAATACCGCCGCCTGTTGTAACCTTTTGGTAATTATTTAGATTTGTATATATATATTCAATCCTGAAACCAATCAATATATGAAACTCTCTGAAAATAAAAGTCTGATTATGAACAATAGCCATGATAGGTGTTCACGTTCATTATGATACATTTGGGAGAGTGGCTTCGAAGAGATGGGCTGTCATTATAGCACTTTTCTCGTTAGATTTAGCGACTTTTGGAGCTAGTGCTGCTAGCTACTTTCAGAGCAGTCGTCCCAGTCTGCTTTGAGCTGGCTGGCTCTGTTGTGATATGTCAACCGGACAAAACATGTCCATCAACTCATCACTGCTGTTGTTAATGGTTAAAGTTTACAAACTTTAAATTGTGGAGAGTTTTTGGTCTAGAAAGTGTCTGATAAAAAAACAGATAATTATTACAGAAATAGGTTAATTAGGCTCTTATTTCCCCACTGGTCAGCAAGAAACTTTGATACTGTGCTAATTAATTTGGAAAGTCTCAAATTATCGATGCTGTCTCATGAAATGATGCAGAGGACAGCCACACCTCAACAAGCAGGGGGTGTAATGAGTAATATCCCAGTCCAAGGTCATTTAAGGTATCACTGTGTTCTTCTTAAGTTAAGACTGTCATTGTAAAAATATCCTGTATCATCCAGTTTATTTAAAGCCTTATTAAAAACTATTGAGAAGGACAGCGCAGCACGTCAGTAATGGTGTTATCTTAATACACCTTCACTACATATTTTGTAATTCTTGATGCTAAATGCAAAACACAAATCTCCAAAAATCTAAAAGGACATCTCTGCATTAGTTTGCCAGCTTCCTTTCTGGGCTTGTTGACCTGTTTCAGTTTCATACAATTCACCATAAATGGGCCATGCACACAGGCTGTCATTCAATGTGATCTTGTTTAAGCTTTCCATTCGAATTAGATCTGCTCCCATAGAGCGTGAGTGAATGTACTTGACTTGTAATTTACTGAACTAGGATGATGCACTATAAATACTGCGTTTTAGTAAATCCTATGTTCGTTTCCAAAACATATATATAGATTTGTTTAATATTTGGATGCATGGATTGATACGTGAATGGACTTTATCGATCCTAAATTGGGCAAATATTTTTGTTACAGCAGTAAGTACCAAGGCATTGCACATTGAGCTTATTAAATTAGCTCAATGAATCAGGGAAATTCTTCTTTTATGCACGGTTCTGTAGTAGGCTATAGCTATTTGATTTGTCGCTTGATCTTTGTGATAAACTCCAGTCAAGGTCAGGGTATGCCTTAAGAGTGGTGCAGGGATGACGTATTTTTGTAGGCCGACCCAGAAGTAAGCTGCGCATGGGTTCCCTCGACAAAAAAGGGATATCTCCATAGGATTTTGGAATATTGTAAAAAATAAGATCTGTGGAAAACGATAAATGCACGTTTTGTTCAGCCGGATAATCTCCACATGTCTACCCTACTTTTATATTTTCTAATCATAAATCTACAGATAAGATCCCTGCACCACTCTATTATGGGCATTTTCAGCTTCATATTTATATGTTGTGCCTCTACTGCAGGGGTCGGCAACCTTTTTGATATGAAGTGCCATTTAAACATTTTTCTTTTTATCAGCGTGCCAACGATCGAGAATTATCAACGTGGGGGGGGGGGGGTTGAGGAGGATGACGCTCGTCAACTATCAGCAGGAGGGCGGGGGAGCCTCGCTGCGGCGAAGCAGTGTGTGGACCTGTCAGCGCAACTTACGTGATGCCGAATTTAACAAACACATTTAAATTATTGGTTTAAATGGCATAATAATAAGGACGATCGTCCGTTCTGTGATTCTCCAGAGCACACGTTATGATATTAGGGTCATGCAGAGTGAGATGAGATCGCTGTCCCTTTAAGAGAGAGAGAGAGAGAGGGGTGTGGCTTTTGCATGAGTGTTTGTGGATGGTAGAGCGACAGTGAGGGAACGTGTGTATGTTTCTGGAAGTGAAACGAGGAAGCAGAAAAACAGAGGTCTCTAATGTATTTTGTGAAACAGAAGAACAGCTAAATAAATGCAACGTCCTCCCAAGAAGAGCTCGCCTCTCTCCAGTCATTTAAGCTAAAGTGGGTTATCGAACCTGAAGCTTGTTGCTTCTGCCCTCCTCGACTACGGTCTGGGAGCCGACAGGAAAGTTCAACACACAGATGGCCAGTCCGCCCCTTTGTAGCATATTATTTCGATGAGAAATGAGCAGATCGCCACTGGGCTTTCAACTAAATACACAGCCACGCAAAAACTGCGGCGTTTGTACAGCTCCTTATGGGTACTGCAATTAGTGAAGTGCTTTCCTCCGTGGTGAAACGATCAGCACTGCACCAGGGAGGAAAGCGGCAGAAAGTCACCTGGAGATAAAGAGAGCGGGGCTGCGTTGCGTGCACGGCTTCCTTCTGCAGGTAACGGGGAGACGCCTCTGGCGGCGGTCTCGTTCAGGATCCGAAAATACAATTTAAATATTTTTGCACACTTATTCCACTTATTCCTAGTGTGCCACTGGTTACGGTGCCGCGTGCCAGGGGTTGCCGACTGTGTTTGCTCTACTGTGACATGTCTATATGCTTTAATGTTTAAAGAGTGCCTTATTTGCACCTCTTTTCACCCTCTGTTTGAAACCGGAGCCCAGTCTGCTCTGATTGGTTAGCTTGCCAGCCCTGTTGTGATTGGTCAACCACTTACAAATGTGTTGGATGTGTCCCGCGCCTTAAGGTCCTTACACACCAAGCCGATTTTCGGCGTCGATAGATGTCTAGCCCTCGATGAGCATCCTGTCGCCCTACTCAGATTGGTGTGTCCCGCCCCGTCGTGTCTTTTCGGCCGGCCGACACCTTCCGCCGCCAATTCAAAATGTTGAATCGGGAGGCTGCCGGTAAAAGGCCGTCGGCAAAATAAATCACTCTGATTGGCTGTTCAGCTTAGCGATCGGTGCATGAGAAGCGAAACGGAAGTGAGGGACCCAAACAAACGATTAAGAAGGCACATCTGAGATTTCATTTAACTCCAGCTCTCGACACAGGTTCGGGAAAGCCCCATGAGCTTCTCGCTGTAGAGTGAAAATGGAACACACACGCTATTTGTTGTTTGTTTATATCACGCAGTCTGTTCTTCTTCTCTCTGTGTATCACGCAGTCTGTCTTCCGGTTGTTGCCTCTTTTGAATGACGAATACACACTACCGCCGCCTGCTGGTAAGGAGAGTTATTGCTACTCATGCATGCGCAGTTCATACGTGGTACTTGGCCATCGGCTGAAGTCTTTGCGGTGCGTCTTGACTGTTGGCCAAGACGCAGGAGACGTGAGGCGACACAACAGTCAGGTCCGTCGGGACGTGTTCTTTGGTGTCAGATTGGTGGGGTCCTTACACACCAATCTGACACCAAAGAACACGTCCCGACGGACGGATTGAACACACAGATTGATGTGTCTTCTCATGCACCAATCGCTAAGCTGAACAGCCAATCAGAGAGATTTATTTTGCCGACGGCCTGTTACCGACGGCCTCCCGATTCAACATGTTGAAGGTGTCGGCACGGCCGAAAAGACACAACGGGGCGGGACTCACCAATCTGAGTAGGGTGACAGAACGCTCATCAACGGCCAGACATCTAATGACATCTGTCGACGCCGAAAATCGGCTTGGTGTGTAAGGACCTTGCACATACAATGTGTTGAAGCGCTAGCCTATAGAAGCGCGATTGTTAAATAGAAGCAAACAAAGGAGTCCAATTGAGGAGTTTCAGGCAGGGGGGGGGGGTTTGTGGTAGAGTGTGTACTTTGGGATTTTAGCCTTTGCGGAGCATTTAGATTCACAAAAAACAATATAACACCCTTCAGGAACGGGAAACTCAAAAAAGCACAATAGGAAAGACGCTCCCAATGGTTATGATGATGTACATGCTTCGGCCAAACTGTTTTGCATCTCTGTTACCTAACATTTCCTTCTATACATGGTCAAAAAGGGAATACATTTAAATACAGTTAATATATGAGGACATTGTTTTTGTGAATATCAGGTGTGACTTTTCTATTTTCAGGATGCCAAACTCCATTTAAATCTGGGTGCTGATGTTTGTACTTGTTTGTCTCTTTAATCTTTATCAGACTTTGTGTTGACGGAGTGTCTGTTGTGCTTGGACTGTTGTCAAAGTCACAGCTTTTTTTGTCAGCTACTGGAAGAAAGTAGGCCACTGCTGGAGACTTGTAAGGTTAAAGACTCCATGGTTGTTGTGGGAAATCAGCGAGTTAACGCTCCAGACAGAGACATCACCCTGGAACTCATAAAATATTTAATAGGGTATTTTGGGAACTGAATGCCCCAAAATAAATGGTACAAGGAGAAGGGCGCTGTTATTTACAGGCAGCCTACTTTCAAGTAGGTGATGAAATTATTCTATTATCTTCGACTCCAAGACTGTGGGTCAATATCTTTAACTTTCTGTCAGACTCAAGAAACTCAAAAACTACATTTATAAGGTATGTGCATGCATTATTGATAATAACCAGTTCATATAAAATGTACTTAAACCCATAAACATTGTTTTTAATTTGATTATTAGTTTAAAATAGTAGTCATTTGCTTTTGCAAAATTAACAGGTTTATCCGTGGTCTCATTGTTAATTGTAAAGACCATCAACCAATTTTCTGGCCTGCGGTGGCGTTATTGATTTTTATTGTTATTTGTAAATGTCATTAACGTTGGTTTTAATGTAATTCCATTACCCTTTTACAATCTGATACAAATGAGATACAAGACAAGGCTAATAATCTGTACGGTCACTTTCTAATTTCATAATCTTTGAAACAACCCATGTGTCTCTTTCCAAATGTCTTCCAGCTCTCTGTATTGTCAGTCTGTAATGACTTCCTTCAAGTTTTAGGGTTTCAGTAGAAAGTTGAGTACAAGGCAGGTGGAAAATAGACCCGTCAGTGGACTGCTACATTTGGTAGCAAATTATCAGATGCTGTCAGAGGTAATGCTGCAGAAATACATTTCTATCTGGCAGTGAGGAAGTGGACTGTTATTCACCGGCGGGGTGTTGGCAGTGAGTGGAGACTTTGTTCTCTTTGGCTGACTGCCTGGAGTAAAAAGAGGCCACACTTGACAATTGCCCCATGTGAGCACATGGCCAGAAAGACATGAACGCAATAGTACTGGTGGCCAAAGAAGCCCAGCACACATAATCTGTATAATTGGTGTCTTGAGGAGAATGAGAGCTCATAGCCCAGTCTAACAGATGTTTGTTATCTTTGACAGGCAATGAATGAGGAGCAGTCTCCCTTTTGTGCATTTCAATCCCTGCTTCGCCCCACTATTCGTATTATACAGCTCCTATAGCTGGGGCATAGATACACCTGCCACTATGAAGCACAGCTGGAGAGGAGGTAAAGGACGGTTCCATGTGCTAAAAAATCACCTCACCTCTTGTAACCCTGTAAGGATGCTGTCAAGAATACAACAATCATCCCTGTGCTGTCGCCAACTCTATTACACAGAATCCCTCCATACATCCATGTAAGATACAGCAGCCAACACACTGCCCAAGTCAACACAAAGGGAGAGCTACATTTTACATTTCATATTTTCTGAAATAGCACATATGAATGAAACATACAATTAAGTAATTTTCTGGCTTGTAGCTTTTCTTATCTTCATACCCCAGTCATACACCTTATAGTGTCCCAATAAAGGACTCCAGGCCCTGGTGCTAAGACCCATCTCTAATGGTTAGACCCAAATTATGTCTCTTAATTGGGCTTCCTTATTCAAAACTAATGTTTACATGGCACTGTATTGTATTGTTGTTATATTGCCAATAGTTAATAGTGAAGTGTGTGTGTGTGTGTGTATATATATATATATATATGCATTTTATTATAACCTGAAAAAAAGACTACAGATGAATTGAGGTGAAAGCAAACATATAACAATTGTCATATGTAAAGTTATTTTCTGCCTCAAGTTAGAGTCACTGAGGTGAGACAGCTGTAACATTTTTTAAAGCAATTATATTTTCACTACGGCATTGACATTTTGGTGAGGTGACTTCACATATTTTACAGTACAACGATCTTAAGTGTTATCTTAAAGCTTTGATAATTGTTGTTTCATTTACGCAGGGACTTGCAGTATGTTAAAGACTCCAGCAATGTTTTATTGAATCATACTATGAGTTATCTTATACAATAGTTATATATAATACTGTAGATAGTATACTAAAGAAGGAACCCTCCGGAGAATCTGTCCTAATGTGTTGGCTTGTTTTTAATGAACTGATCATTATTCTGCTATGATCTGATTAATTATTATGATCATGCTGCCACTCAACTCAGCTGGTCATAGGGAGTAAAACATAAGCTCATCACAGACATCTCCCTCTTAAAATAGACTGCTTTCGAATTTCTGATGTCGGTTATGTTTGAAGTTCAATTTCTCACTTCAGATATATTTATAGTACACATGACAGGATTGTAAACATGTAAATATAAAGGTGTAAAGCACAGGGGCTCTTTGGAAGCAGAAGATTACAATGGAGCAGAAATAAAGCAATGTGTCCAATTATGCTCATTTTCAGGATCATATTTGTATTTTGTCCCTCTGCTCTGACGTGCTCTGACCTAAAGCTCTTTATTTTTCTCATACTGCCTGTGCTGCAGCACCCTCTTTTCACCCTCTGTCTGAAACCAGAGCCCAGTCTGCTGTGATTGGTTAGCTGACCATCTCTGTTGTCATTGCTCCACCACTTAGAGATGTCCCACCCCTTAACCTACAGTATCACTTACAATATGTTTACAGCGTGTTTGTTACATAATGACGTCACTATGTCACAGAAGTAAACTCCCTCTGGAGGGAACTTTTGGATTTTAACCTTTGCAGACCATTTACATGCACAAACACCTACTGTATATAACACGCTATAGGAAAGGGAAAGTCCCCAAAACCATAACAGAGTGATTTGATTTAATAACATATCTACAGTCTAGTTATTTGAATTCTCTAGATGTTTGCAATGATGGGAAGCACTCATCAAGAATAGTTTTTTGAGAGAGATATTTTTAGATCATTTCTGCTTGTGTTTTTGCATCAAAACATTGTGGAGTGTATTTCTGGATTTGCAAAGAATGTATACATTTTAGTGGGATCATTTGAATTACAGGAATTACAGTGTCCACATTGAAACTGCTTGAAAATATTTTCACAACTAAACCCAGGCTATGTACAGGAGACAATAAGAGATAGGCAGTCATCTGCCATGTGTGCAAAGAAAATGAAGGTGTTCATGTGAGCCTCAGATTACACCACGTGTTTTCTCTGATTAGCAAACCTCCCAAGCTAATCAGTGAAATCAACTGTTGTAATATTCTGTTGTAATAAGAACACGCTAACTTCTGGCCTTCCATGGCACGTGAATTATCACTGAAACTGATTTGCATCTTAAGCAAATTAAGCTTTTAGATTAAGGGAAATCAGTAGCTTTAAGTTTATATATTCTAACTGAAACTACAGCTGTAATTATTTCACTACATGATGCTTTGGACCTGATCATTATAAGGAAGTTTAAGTTGGTTTTTCAGCTAGAGCTGGTATTTCTGAATGATGCATACAACCATTAAAATGCTGCTTGACGTTCTGTGAAACATTTTTAAATGTGAGATGCCATTTGCCATAATTATAATCCAGCTAGAGAGAGGCAAGGAGGCAGAGAAACCTTTATTGACTGGAGCTGTCAAGGCAGTAAGCAGGTTAGCATTTAATAAGAACAATTATTCTGCCTGTGTGTGTGTGTGTGTGTGTGTGTGTGTGTGTGTGTGTGTGTGTGTGTGTGTGTGTGTGTGTGTGTGTGTGTGTGTGTGTGTGTGTGTGTTGGTGTGTGTTGGTGTGTGTGTGTGTGTGTGTGTGTGTGTGTGTGTGTGTGTGTGTGTGTGTGTGTGTGTGTGTGTGTGTGTGTGTGTGTGTGTGTGTGTGTGTGTGTGTGTGTGTGTGTGTGTGTGTGTGTGTGTGTGTGTGTGTGTGTGTGTGTGTTTTAATGTGTGAGGTCGTTGCATAAAATAAGTATTGGCTATACAGAAGAGATTCAAGTTGTTGGATTGAATTAGTGTACATGTTAAGTGATAGCTGAGGTCATGAATAATTGCTTGCGCATCCTGCACTATTGTGAGGCCTTTTTCCTTTTGACGCTTCAAGTATTACAGGTTCCGCAAGCATCATTAGGGAATAGATGCAACCCAGTGTTTAAACCAGTGGTTGGCGGCTGGACTTTAATTCTTGCGATTTTTGTGCAGGGGTCATTTTAATTAAATCTGTTGAAAGCATTGACTACTAAGATCAATCTAGCGGTATCACTTTAATACTTCCACACTAAAGGCATTAGCATTGGTGGATTGACGGAATAAATACTCACCTGTGAATGTGTATGTATTTTACTTGTATTGGGAAAAGTAGGTACACAAAGACTGGGTGAAGTATGTCTTTGTCAAGGTAGGAACTTTGTAGCTTGTTTTATTATCCTCATAAATATAAAAGCAACTCAACCTCATTCACACGATGGGATTGCTATGCCTTTATTCATGTTTTCAAAGCTCAGAAAAAGCAACCTTTTTAGAGGATAAAAACTCTTGGAAATAAATATACTCCTTCATGAGCTAATGGCACAAAAAAAGCCTCAGTTGCGTAAAGAATTTTAAGTGACTTGTTCCTTATTTAGTTGTCCTCAGTTAGAAATAAAATGTCAACTATTTCTGTTCACAAACGGGGAACCCCACTGGTTTAAACAAACAACTCTGTCAATGAGTATGTAGGTGTACAGCTAACAGATTCTGTGTACTGCTTATGTTAGTACTTACGTAGACTGTTAAGTGTGACTCTTGTCTGGATATTCTCGTAGTGCTGGCCAAGTCCAATTTCATCCGTATGTTCTGAGGCAGGATGGCGGATAACATGTGCAAGAGCTCTGTAAAGATGAAGAACACTCTCAGAGATCACATTTTTTAGTAAATACCAAATGCATTCCGGCTTTTTAGTCCTTACAGGAAGTGCGTTGTTGAAATAGGTTGAAATCTAAGCAAGGGTCAAACATGACACAAAAGAACACTGGAACGTAAATTTGCCATAATGCAACTACAGTAAGTGTCTGTCTTTACACTCTCTCTGTCTCCTAAATTACCTTCATCACACCACCATGGCGTCATCAGGGTTCATTTATTTGGCTTGACACAGCTCCCGCCAAAACCACTGACAAGCGTTTAACAACAAATGTGTGTTTTCTATCAGACCTTAATTGTCCTTTTCAGTTGTTTTGCAAATTAGTTATGTTTCCAACTGTTGAGTGCTGAGGATATTTTTGAGAAGGATACATTACATTACATTGAAGGATACATTACATTGAATTTTCAGTCATATTTATGTAAGTACAGTACGTCCAAGAAATGCAACAGAGAGGCACATAGACTGGGATTGTGATAGTTATTCACAGTGTGGATTATGTTGGGAGCCTGTAGATCTAATAACATGGAACATACTCTCTCAAAGATTGACAATGAAATACACTGTCTGCACAAAGTGTCTTGAGTGATCAGCAAGAGAGTAGTAAACCTCTTTGTGTGCATTTGTAAGGTGTGTTTGAGGAAATATTTTTGCATGTCTGTGTATTAACCATCTAGAAGTGTTTGATGCATGGGCGTCACTTACAAAGCGACTTACATACATTCAGTAAAGTGGACAATCCCCACAGGAGCAATTTGGGGTGAAGTGTGTTGCCCAGGGACACAACGACATGCTGACTGCAGTGGGACTCGAACTAGCTACACCCTAATTCGAAGTCCATCACACTATCCACTAAGCCACAGCCTCCCATGTGAGTGCACTCACATGTTGTGAAAACAACAAGTCCTCCAACTCATACGACCAAATGGACCGATTGTTCAGGCCCTTATTACGACCAAATATGTTGTTTGTTCAAGCGCTTAATACGTCCTATAATTACGTTTTAAAGTGTTCGCCCTCCAGTGCTCCCGTTGAATGCTAATGTTACAGATGGTCGTTTATTCACAAATAACCCTCTCTTTTTTCTGAGTGTTCTTGCTTTTCTCTTTGGAAGTCATCACATAACGGTATTGTAATACACGCTTTGGCTGCATTAAGTATTACATATCTGCCGTTGATATTTATTTATAGAGCCCTGATCAGAAGACCTTTTGACAAACTGTAAGAAATTTCGCCAAAACTGAAGAGGTGACATGGATCATAAATATATTAGCAATTAAACAACATCTTCCATTTCTTTTCAAACAATACTTCTCCTCGCAGTATCAACACTAATTTGGCTGACTTTTATATTTGATCCAATTGGTAGATACACCATATTATATTTACACCATAACGGTGCACAGCTGATAGAAAGGGATTTTTTTGTAGTTTTTAAAGATATTATTTACTGAACTACCTTCCCAACTCCTCCTATACAGGTTCATGGTACAATGCATAAGCTTCAAATCGAGAGACTGAAACTGTATTTTCCTTTACCATTCTGTTTTAATTTCACAATAAAGTTAATAGTCATATTATGTCTGATATTATTATGTTTCATTAACTACGCCACTGTTTTTTTAACCCGCACTGCCTAGTGGTTAAAGCACGTTATTGAATTTTGTTGTTGAATATGTTTTATTTGATGAAAACATTTAAATATTAAGAGTAGCCTATACAAAATTGGGGGAAAGTAGAAGGCATGATAGAAATATAGAATATAAAATATCAAGAAGATACTGTAGTGATCTCTACAATATAACAGTTTAGTGCAGGAAGTCCAAAGATATTAACAGGAGGAGGTGCAAAACAGACAAACTAATAAGGCTTTATTTAAACATTAAAGAATACTTTAAGTTAAGGTCTTCTTTTGAATAAGAAAAAAACGTTGGGGTTATCCACAGATAAATATGAAGTCTGACAAAGTACTTAACCAATATATTGCATAGTTTATTTTGGCTCTTGACAATAGCCTTCCCTGAATTTGACTCAGGTGTAACTGAAGTCTGATCTAAGGGTTGTTTATATTTCACATAATTAATCAGAATCTGCAAAGTAACTAAAATAAATGTAGCGGAGTAAAAATACCAGGTTAACCTCTGAATTGTAGTGGAGTAGAACAAAGTAGTATGCTGCTGTAACAAAAACATTTCCCAACTTGGGATCAATAAAGTATATCTTATCTTATCTTAAGATGATCGATGGCTACTGCCATATTTGCACAATTTGCCTCTGAATCTTGACAAGTGCATGTTTCAGGCTTATCAATGAACAACAGGCGGGGTGGACCCAGGGGCTGGACCCGTCCAATTCCAGTTTTGGAAAGTCTGCCTTGGTTCCATTCCATTTCAAAGAGCTGTTTGACGCTCAGTCTAACCTTGTCGCACTGCCACTACAACATCCAATCACAGGGCTTGATGACTAATCACGGGGTTTGTAAAGCAAGGCGGATGTTGTAGTCCCAAACGATAGCTGTTGATTCTGGGTAGTGTAGTGTCTTCGGAAACTGTAGTGTCTAAATTCCGAAAAAACTATTTGTTTCTCTGAATCGAAGGTTAAAAACACAAAAGCATTGTACACAATTTAAACCAATCAATATTGTGTAATTAACAAGGATAAACTGATGTTTTTTAGTGGATGAGTAATGCAGATATCACTGTGTAATCATTTGACAGTGAGGGGAATATATCCGGTTTTATTATGAAAACTTCGAGACCGGAAAAACAGTTTTCACCCGTGAGGGTTGACGCTAACTTTCCATGGAAGCTGCATACATGTTCTCCTGGCGAGAACTCAAATCATCTTCGTAATATCTATCAAACTATAGATCCTACACATCGACTGGACGTGTATTCTAAGAGTACAATATACACTTCTCACCAGAAATCGAATCAAAAAGCATTTTAATGGCCAAACTATTGTACAATTTAGGATTTTCCAGAGAGGGTTATTTGTGAATAAACGTCCCTCCGGAGCGTTTGCAATGAACGGGCCGGGAGCATGTTGTTTCTTACACGACCACTAGAGCACCTCTAGTGGTAGTGTAAGAAACAACATACACTTTAAAACGTGTCTCTGGGTTGTAATAAGGGAATGAACAATCGGCCTATATGGTCGTCTTTTGTAGGAGGACAGGCTGTGTGAAAACTATGTTTGCAAACTTGACCCCTGTAGGGGGGTCTGGGGGATCCTCCCTGATAAGATTTGTTTTTCTGTTATGTAAACTGCACATTCTGGTGCTCTCTGACAAGAAAATAAAGCAACAACATTTACTTTAGGCTAACAGGCCAAACAACTTGGTGACATGTGCAGATTTTTGTTTTAAATAAACAAAAGTCTGCACGTGATATATTTTCATTCAACTTTAATAGTACATTTTGCAGATAGTGGACAATCTATAGAGAATTTTTACGTTCAACCAACGTATAGCAACATTAAAGGTAGGGTAGGTCAGAATGGAGAAACCAGCTCAAGTGCGCTAGAATGTGAAAGTAGGCATGCAGCCGAAATAAATCTGTCCCTTCCTTCAGACTTCCTTTCAGAGCCCCTCCTCCAACACTCACGAACGCGCACATGACCAATGAGGGCACGAGATAAGTTTGTGCTCGAGATGGAAGGCCCGCCCCTCCAGTTATTTTAGCCGGGCCCTAAAATAATTTGTCATGCTTTTTACAGCGCCACGGCTTCCACAGATTAATTTCATGTATTTATTGTCAAAGCATTTAATGTATTCATTGCTGTCGGGATGTTAAGAGCATTCCATGGAATATAACAAAAAGTGTTTCTGAAGTGAATTACCTACCCTACCTTTAAGCAGACCTTTTGCTTGCTTATTTGAACAACTTCAAAAATTCAAATATTAAGAAACAATGAACTTTAAAAATAAATAGACATAGGCCTACAGTATTTCTCTTAAATGTATAATTTTCTGCTGTTTACCATCGGCACTTTCCAAATTTAAATGTGAACAAAAAAATGGGCACACACAATTTACACATAATGGCAATGCAATAAATATCAAAACACTTTTATCTGTAAAACTGACAAATGTGCTTATGACTTTCTACTAAGCATCTGGCTGAGTTTCATTAAACGTGTCTTTGACTTTAAGACATTTTTAAAGAAAAGAAAATGTTAAACTGAACTGTGGTCCAACATAATCTGTAAAAGGATATCACGTTGAGTACACCTTCACTTCTTTTAGGCCCTACAGGTTTATTTACAAATCAACTTGTTGCTTTGTGACTTTTTTAAATCAAATTTAAATGTTTTGCAACCAGTCGAGTTATTACATTGCAGGGCTCAACAACACATAATAACTGATCAGCTTTTAGATGTGTTGATCAAATCAGCGATGACCTAAAATGATGACCTACCTTGACATATTTTCTCTGTGCGGACGGTGCGACTTCTCCAAACCTAGCTTGGTGAAAATTCCTATCAGTGCCAGTATGGCTACGACCCCGCAGATGACATACACAATGAGGTTGGTTTTATCCTTCGAGGACTCCTGCGCCACGTCCACTTTGGGCGGGGGTCTTCCGGTCATCATCCACGGCGGGGTGTCGTAGTTCTTGCAAGTGGTCTGGTCCAGCCGGGAACTTTTGAACGCGCAGCAGAACCTGAAGCCACAGGTGCCGCAGCAGTACAGGTAGTTTCCGGTCTGGCACACGAACGGCGGGTCCCACTGGCCCATCACGTCGTAGTACCCGCGGCACTTGTCCTCCGTGTGCGGGCTCTCCGTCACCTCCCCTTCCTTCGAGTCGTTAAAGCCGGTCACCAGCATGAATTCGTCCCCGGTATGAGACGGCTCGCCCTCCGCGTCGCACACCATAATTTTCACCAGAAAGTATCCGAGCAGCAGCTCAGTGACCCGCATCGTTGATCACTTTGTACTCTGCACTTGACGCCCTGGGAAGCTCTCACAAGCCCGAACGCATCTTCCGAGGAGACGAAACAAAGCCATGCGTAAATGTGTTTAGGCTGGTTCCAACTTCCATGCGTAAAGGCCCAGTGCGCCTTTTTACTTTTCTCTCCTTTTAAAACTAACTGTGTAAATATTGTGCAAAGATATAGTTCAGGCTTCTTCCATTGCAGTAGTTGATAATTGGAAAGGCAGTGCACCTGTCTGCTGGAGGGAGTCACACACCTCTGAGGCGGCTGCTCTCCACACAGATACAGGGAGAGAAAGAGAGAGAGAGGGCGGGAGAAACACAATGCAGAGTGGAATGGACCCTGAAGAGAGATTGGAGAGAGAGAGGGGGGGGGGCTGTGTGCAATTACTACCCTTACAGCCAGTTATTATTGTGTTGACTCAGAAAATCATCCTTTACCTTACAATCCATGATCCAAATCAACTAAAATGAAACGCAGAGCTCTCAAACCAGAGGTCCCTCTTATTGACCGACATCTTTAATACAGGCACTTACAATGGAAACACTTAAATTGGAGCTATTACTGTTATTTAAAAAAAAGCGTAATTTCTGAAAATTGATTTTTTTTTAAAATTACTTTGTTAAGTGACATTTTAACAGATCTTAGCGTGGCTCAAAAGCTCACATGACTGCTTTTAAGGCACCCAGACTCAATGCATAGAGCCACCCAAATAAACTCCTGTTTCAAGGATTATTGATATGCTCACTCGAACTTTAGCTCATAAACTTTGTCTTTACCCGCTGTAATGTATTGTGAGTGCCTCTATCAGTACTGCCTTAAAATACATAAACTGTGTGAGAGGACTTATTATGCTCATTTGCAGGTTCATGTTTGTACTCTTTGCTTATACTGTGACATGTTAACACACTTTAATGAGACAAATGTAACATTTGTGATATTGGGCTATATAAGTAAACATTGATTGATTGATTGATTGATTGATTGATTGATTTAATGTTCGAAAAGGTCTTTATTTTTCTCATACTGCCTGTGCTGCAGCACCTCTTTTCACCCTCTGTCTGAAACCAGAGCCCAGTCTGCTCTGATTAGTTAGCTGGCCAGCTCTGTTGTGATTGATCAACAGCTTAAGAATGTCACGCCCCTTAGCCTATCACATACAATGTGTTTGACACTAGTCAATAAAAGCGTAAGTGTTACAGTGATGTTATTAGGTTACGGAAGTGAACAAAGGAACTCTCTGGCGTGAACTTTGGGATTTTAGCCTTTGCAGTCCATTACAAAAACCCATATAACTAATCATTTGTTATCTCTAGCCCGATAGGTCAAGTGAGTTGCTAGATATACGAGCCCCCTTAGTGGTAGAGTACCTTACAGTTGAAAGCATTATTGTTCTGCCCTGAGATAAACTTCACTAGTTATCACTTTCTAGTGGTCAATAAAGTAAGAATATGTTAAAGTATAACAGTTGCAATTCAAACTGTTGACTTCTTCCCATCTGTTATTATCACCCCTCCCAGTTGTAACACAAGTGATATCTTGAACACAAATCTGTTGAAGATTCATCTTGCATTTCTTATAGAAACCCTTCTATTCAGATACCCAGAACATAAGATACAGGTTTATATAATGATGGGTACACACACACAGTAACACAATTCATTATTCTCTGCATGGCATTCAAAAGCCTGTGAGGAAAATTTGATTTAAATATGCTCTCATCCTGGTTAGTATAAATACACAAACACATACTACACCAGTGGTGTAAGACTCACATGCTTTGAATCAGGTCATTGTAAAAAAATAAATACAGGCTGGATACAATTACTGTTTGTAATATTTTTGTATGTAATCATTATGATCTGGATTACAGTGTGATTAACCTTACAATTGTGTTCTGGAATGTACTGTGATCAAATGCAGAGCACTTCATGCCAACGTTCATTTCATGCAACGTGTCAGCCATGCACCCTCGGCTATTAATTACTGATCGTTTACAAACAGTAACAGATGATGAAGGGGCCTGACAAGCACGGATCTGCAAAAAAAAGCCTATTTATTTTTAGAGAAACCTTTTTATCTAAAATTATTATTAGAGAAAGTAGGCACACCATCTGCCACTTGAGAAATCTCAAGTTTCCGTTTGATGTTGCATCGTCTTAGCCATTGGAGGCTACTTTTATTTACAATCGTCTGGGGAGTTTTAGCTTGTCTTGTCTCTGTACTTCCTAAAAGTTCACTGTATTTATTATTATAATTAAATATATTTATAGTTTGCACAGCACCCCCTGAACTGAAGCTTCAGAGTTTCTTTAAAGTAGAAACGGCTTTATTAGGACCACACGATGACATTTCTTGAAATGTTGAATTATAATATGGAAAGGCCTGCCAAGTGAAACAAAAACATAGCTAACCCTACGTTGTTGTTATACAATGAACTTTATCATGTGAAATGT
The DNA here is from genome assembly GCF_949606895.1 of Notothenia rossii. Taxonomy (NCBI): domain Eukaryota; kingdom Metazoa; phylum Chordata; class Actinopteri; order Perciformes; family Nototheniidae; genus Notothenia; species Notothenia rossii. The sequence goes on from NC_136906.1 coordinate 25,453,784, forward strand.
ATATATATTATCCATCTTGCACAAAATAGTTGAAAAGTAGTCCCAATTATCTTATTTTCTTTGCCATAAATACAAATATGTACTTTATTAATAAATATAATATGAAAAATGCTTTAGTCGTCATTGGTATTCATTATATCCTGATAAAGTCTTTCAGGATGTTATCGCTAGTAGCTTTTGAGAGTATACAAGTATTATTTTCTACCATTTATGTTATTACAGTTATTTTTGGTGCACAAGCCACTAAGTTTGACATTTCAGATTTCAGTAAAATCAGTGAAACAAAAGGACATGGTGCACTGGCAAACAAATTCCCAGCACTCTAAACAAAGAGCTGTATTTGTGGGCTCATGTTTCTCCGTTGACATTTTCTGCAGAACTACTTTGAGAGAAATATAAGCAAACAATTCAACATTATGTGCTATGGGCTGACGCAAAGAAACTGCATGAGTCTTTTACCTGCGTCTTTTCAAGAAATGTAGTGACACCATTTATTCCAAGCTATGGGTGGGAGCAGGTGAGCAGACGAGTTTTGTAATTCTGCTCAGACACGAAGAGCCTGATTAAAAGCTAACACAGCGGGGAATTTGAATGTAATCGCTCTCTGTTACATTTGAGCAACAGTCACATGTATAGGCTCAGGCCTGAGACTGTTTTAGTGCGTTGGAGGGGGTCTGGTTATTCTGTAAGGAACCCAAAAACCGCCTGTATGGATACTGTGACATCAGCTTATCTTATAATATTTTTCCTTACATATTTGTTATTCTAAAGTTGGTCATACCATTTCACTTTGAGCCATCAACAAGTCTAAATTGTTACTGGATTTGAGCTTTGGGAACCCTGGCTCTGTTCATCAAGTCAAACTGGATCTTACTAGGTATAAACTCTTATCTCTCTTTGGGGTTTTTTTTTGGTCTCAGAATGAGCATGGTTGAATGGCCACTGTGCTTGTATTCATTTCATTTTTTCGGAAAATAGGGCCGGTGGATAAATGACACTAAATCTATAGTGCATGAATGCAGCAGACAGTACGCTGCTGTGTGAGATATATATATGTGGTCGTGGTACCTCAGTAACTAGACCAGAGTATCACTCTATGTGACTGCTTTTCTTAATGTGGGATGACAGTGAAGGATGGCCTGTAAGATGGAGCGACACACTTTTCCCTGACTAAAGATAGCGGAGACTAAAATTGGTGGGATATGCAACACCTGAAACGCATCAAGCTGAGCCTTTAAGTCATTTGTAGTCAAAGTGGGCCAGCCAGTGGTGGCTGTTGGTCCGTGCTCATTGCTGCTTCCCAACATCTCACATGTTTCCTTTTGTCTTTTTGTTCATTTTCCACACTATCAAGAGGCTGAGGAGTGCTGAGAATTGTTGTCATGGTAACAGAAAAAGATGGCCAGGATGACCATGAGTGAGACAAACCTAATGGCACACTGCACTGTGCAAAGTATTTCATGACCCAATGCTACAGCTGCGGGATATATCGTTGAGATTTCCTACAGATGAAAAAGATGCTAAAGTGAGCAGTGTGAGCTTTGGGGCCACTACTCAATGTGAAGCTGGTTTTTTGCAGATCATCATTGCCCTGCGAAGTTTAATTATGCTCAAGCTGCTATATTGGCGTCATTTGGTTCGTGCTCATTGAAGTCTCTGCTGTGGCCTATTTCCCCAAATCCCTTTTCATGTTTCCCAATGTGTCTTCTGAAAATTAGGTTCAAACTGACGGAGGAAAGCGCATCATTTGTTTTTTTTTGCGTAGTCCAAACCAATCACTAAATACTGGCAGCTCCCAATGGTCCAAAGCATTCTTCAGATGTATCACTGAAAGCTTTCTGTGACAAAACTTTTGAAATTTAGCGTGTACAATTCAGAAAAGTCTTCTCAAAGCAGAAAGAAGCTGAATGAAATCTAATTAGTTAAGCTGAAGTGAACTTGTCACACATTTTCATGAGCAAGAGGAACTTATATTAGTGCATAACTTAGTTTTAACGTATTTCACAAATGTTGTTATGAGCATTAGTTTGAACCCCAGATGATGTTGCAGATGCTGCATTTGGAATATTTGTCTCTTTTAGTCACACAAAGCTAAATGCAATGTCAGTCCCAGTAAAGCTGGAAATAGCCGCCGGTAAGACTTCAAACTCGATCTAACTTTAAAGCTGTTGTAAAAAAGACAGAGAGGAGAAACTTGTTATGTTTTATCAAAATGGCTGTTTAAGAAACATGTCTCTTCCCCTCATCTTCTCTTCTTTTCATTTGTTGTTTTTTCTGTAAGTCAGTTTATTTCTGCTTTTGTTATCCAGTCTCTCTTAGTGAACACACCAGAAATGCCAACAGACTGAAATCACTCTACAATAACAGTGGAGCATAATGACATATTGAGAGCTGTACAGAAAACATGCATCCTTCACATACCAATCATCATGTCTAAATTATCGTGTTAAGCGTTATAAGGACATTTCAATAAAAAAAGGTTGTTTACAATAAAAGGCTTATTTAATGAATTCAAGCATCAAAGATATAAAGAATATGTTCATAATTAAAATCTGTCAAAACAGAATCTACAATGACAAATTACTCTAACTACCACTTTTAGCAATACTTGAATGATATGTTTAATACTCAAAAAACAAATTTGAAAAGACAATACATGCAATGTTTGATTTAGGAAACACCAGGATCAATTGTTTAGTAAACTATCCAAATATGGAATGCTGAACACACTGTAATTAGAAGAATAAAACATACATACCATGTACTAAACTCCTCTGCCAAGGCCAATGCTCTATTAACTTGCTTCTTGGATGGGCCCATTTCCCAGAGATAGGGAGCGATTCTTCCAAATGCTCTGTGTTCATTGGCTTTAAGTCATAAAAAAAAGTTGTTTTTGTTTCTTTTGCTTGAAGTGTCTAAACAACACCTTGATTGAGAGTTTTTGTACCCACTAGAGATATCATCCAAGTACTTTTTTCAGCTGAAAAACAAATTTGGCTAATGATTCCAAGATTATGTGTTCAGCACAAATGTCCTTTCTCGCAATGAATGTGAACATCATTTCTGTAACTGTCCCAGGACTTGGATCTGCTCTAAAATGTTGATTCCCTCGGCCAATGAACCCTTTAAACAAGTTTCATGAGAATTGAGCCTGTAGTTTTACGTAATACTGAGCATTTCTTCTTTCAAAATAAAAAAAAGGAAAGTAATGATATAATACAAACTAATTAGTCTGATGTTATTGTTGTTGGGAATTTGACCTTTTAAGTCTAAATATCATTTATAAGGGCTTCCGCCATAAAGAAAGGAAAAAGGATGAACAAATGTCAGACGAGTAAAATGTTAGAGATAATTCTATTAGTTGCCTCTTCTTATTTTTCTCACACACTGCAGGATTCAGCAGCCGCCCAGCATGTGTCTGGTGAAGTCCTCCTGCTCCACAGACAGCAGTGGAAGCAGTGAGTCCTGGCAGTAGACACCTAACAGCCCATGCAGGACCCCATCAGGGGCTCCCTTCATTTTCCTCAGTCAGCTGGGGAGTGGGGGGGGGTGCTTTGGCCAGCTTCATGCCAAAGTCTCTAGTGGACTGCAAGGCTCATTATTGCAGGATGAGAGTTGACTTCTCCTCTAACTCAGCGCGCTTCACAGGGGATAATGAGGGTTAAAAAGGATTTGCATTTACCTCCGCTTTTTAAAAAAATACATGTTTCTTTATTTTATCAATATGATGTTGATAATGTTTATCGCGTAGTTTCTAAAGACTGAAAAATGTGGACATGTTTGGAAATGATCCACTTTCTAGCAGGGAATTGGATAATATGATACTACCATTTTTTATAATTTGATTTTTTTTACTGAGCTAGTGGGGGTTTGAATACTTTACATTTAGTATTTCAACATGTAACAAAGTTTAATTTATTCCAATCCAAAAGAAACCCTATAAATTAAAATCCATACAAAATATGTCAAGAATAATACATGGATTAATTCAAGAAACATTAAAAGCTATAGAACAAAAAGCAGTTGATGATACTCTCATTTCAAATGACAGTAGTACAGCAAGCACACAGTCAGACGAGCATTACAAAATAAATCTGAAGAAATGTGCTGGAGGACAAAACTTAAATTCAGATCCTTGTACAAACAATTGTTTTGTGTGGATTTAACAAACAAGAGATCAATGAGTGAGCTTTAGTTGTGCTGGTAGTGGAGGATGTGGTGTCTTTGCACAGAGCCAGGCCAGCAGGGTTCCTAACCTACTGTAGATAGATTTGACAAAAGTATGTTTTCTCTTCTAACTCTAAAACATTAAGTAAATAAAAAGTGTTTTAACTTGAACAGTGCTTTGAAATGTATGTGCCAATAGATTTTTTAAAGATATTTCCATTCCTACATTTGCAAAGACATTTTCTCAAGATATTTGATTATTTTACAAGATAAAATAACAGGGAAGCTAATAAAACTAATAACAACTCGATTCAAACCCCATACTAAACGCTTAAACCATTAACACACGATATACTACTGCCACTTAATTAAAGGTTCAGTAGAAAAAAAAGATATATAATTATTGCTTTACTGCAGAGAATGTTTCTTCCATTTGAAGACTCGCTGTTGTAGGTGGTTATTTTCAGATGTCATTGAGTGTTCACCTTGCCTTTCAAAAACTCTCTTGCTGCAGGCGATGCATTATGTGTCAGAGACCCAGATATGTGAGGCTGTGGGGGGAGGGGCGTAATGCTTCTGGTACTGGGAACATTCACAGCTCGGAGGGGAAAACACTCTGTGGACCTGCCACAGCAGAGATTTCCAGAATCAGGCTGCCAGCCTTGGCACGTGTCCAGGAGAATTGTGACTGCAGCGGTCATGTTTGAATGTCCGTCCAGTCCGCTCCCAGGTGAGCCAACCCACAAAAACCCATCACTATGTTTACAGAGCTTCGGGCTTATTTGATTAGTTGTAGCCGCTTTCAGAACACGAGCGTGAGAGGCAAAGTCACACTCAAAACATTTTCATTCAAATAGAAAACAATGTTTCCACAAACAACAGACAATGTGTTTTCCCGGGATGTTTGTGACTCACAATTTCAAGCTGAGTGATACAAAACTCAGAGGCAACTTTAATATAAAAAAATGTTTTTAAAAAATCAGACGCTAAATGATTTCCCAACTTATTTTTGGCAAATTAATTACACATATTTGTGTGTAATGTCATCCCTAATTTAAATATGATATATAGTATTGTTGGCGTGCACAAACTTTTCCCTTGGACGGTCAAAACTCAAACTTTATGTGGAGTGTATGGGAGAGAAACTCCCTCTTTAAGGAACTTTGAAACCATTTACATGCACAAAAACCTTTATATCACTAAAGGAAAAGTCAAACCCCAAAAAGCATAATTGGGCTTCTTGTCTTCCAAGAAATATATAACAACAGCAATACATTTTATATGCAATACTTCAAGGACAAATATCACTTAAAACAAAAAACCTGTCTACATGTTTGCACATTTCACTGTCTTTAGCTTGTGCTAGTTCACTGTGTTGATAATGTGACCTTGTCTGGTGTGATAGTCCACTGTGTGCTGCTCAGGAGAAGAAGAGACCTCCGTCTACAGAAGTGAAGAGGACATCACTGAGCGCTTTAGGAGCACGGGTCTCCTGTGCCATGTAATATGAAACACTAATCTTCGATCAGGCCTATTTTCAGCCCACACATTTTGCTGCGGCAAAGCTGATCTCCCTGACATGCACTTTGGGAGGAGTCACACACACACGCACACACACACACACACACACACACACACACACACACACACACACACACACACACACACACACACACACACACACACACACACACACACACACACACACACACACACACACACACACACAAAGCAGACGCTTGGCAGGGTTACTCAAATCCAATCGGTACTAAATTTGACCTTTGAGGGAAAGTCTCAGGTCTGTCCTCATCTGCAATGTGTATATGAAAACAGTCTGTCACATTGACACGCAGTGAGTGAATTTTCTGTCTTTATTTATTTGCGATTCTCCATAGTTTGCATATTCAGTGGAAGTTACAGTTTCAGGGAAGTCATCACATAGAAATTGTCTCTAATTTTGCACATTTGTCCTTCATAGCTCCAGAGTTTTTGTCACATTGAGTTAGAATACTTGTTTAAATGAGACGGCGATGCTAACGCCACATTTCAGTTTGTGACGATTCTGACAAATTGATCAAGCTGCCCAATATGTCTGAGGGCCAGAAGAATTTTCCATTTACAACAGAATGTGCTTGTATTCGCCTGTCTTGTCAGAGCAGTATGTCACTCCACCTTGGATGGACATTTATTGCTGCTGTTCACTTTCTCTCTGCAAAAGTTCTCCCCCCAAGTCGTCTATCTCTCCACACTGTTCCGTTTTCCCATTATTTTTCACAGCTTTATTGCTTAAGTCGTTTGGTAGAGTTGAATTGAAACTGACAACTGTCTGTAAATTCAGTTTTTATGGAGCTTGGTTTATTTATTTGCCAACACTCTCTAGCAACACGTGCAAATTTAAAACCAACTGATCGATTGCAAGTGTTGTATTAGTGGTATTTAATCTGAAATATGAAAACTGAAATGATACATTCATGATTAATATATACTGTAGTTTCTAATGTGTCCCTAGTATGTGTTCCAGTATGTAACATGATGTGACGTTCTAAAGATTATATATCAATTTTTTTAACCATATAACCTCTTCACACTTTCAAAAGAAAAATCAGATCCAAGCACTTGTCCTCTTTACTAGACAAAACTACGACCACCACCAATTTATATTTTAATGAATGAATGGATTAGTTAATTGGTTAATTTATTAATGTGTCACAACTTCAGGAAGCATACACAGTTGCTAAGAGGCTGAGTTATTATTTTTTCTATTTAATAAAAAAACAAGATGATCAACTTATTAAAACATGTACAGAAATGGTATTGATAATCAAAGCAATCGTAAAGTTTGCGGTCAACAAACATATACAGCCAACCTCTCTTCCACACACAGGTGAACAGGTGATTAAAATCCCTAGCAGTGCCGCCATTATCCATGTGACAAAACAAAACAACCCACTGCTTTCACACAATACAAATAAAGTAGTACAAACCTTATTGCTTTTAAAACTAAATTCATCACTTTGAAAGTTTCATGGCTCTTGCAGAATGAGTAAATCGACAGAAATATACAACTACTATGGGATTAGATTTGTCTCATAAATATTTGTGTGAACATAAAAATAATTTGTGAGTAAATATGTGATTTGTAAATGTAAAACACCGTCCACAAATGCATTTAAAAGATTTGCAAACTCACAAATAAATTTGCAAATGTAAAACGGATCTGCAAATAAGCAAAATATTTTCACAAATAAAAAAAGATAATAATTAATTTACAAATAAACAAAAGGAATTTGTGAATATCTCTTTAACATTGACAACTTTCGATCAGAAATCTGTGAATCCATTTTGTATTTGTCAACCAAAAGTGCGCTTGTGGATCTCAAATCTCTGCTTGTGGATCTCAAATCTCTGCTTGTGGATCGTCTTTTTACAAACAGGTTGCGGTCCAATAGTCCAAATATCAGCCCCTAATGTCTAACCCTAACGTCTATTCCTTGACCTCTGAGTGAAACGTCACAGGGTTAAGGGATAGAGGATAGGAGAATTCAAAAGGGCTTAGGAGAAGAGACTGCAGTACTTTAGAGAATCCGGCCGTTCCTCAATCACGAGGATGCTGGCTTGGTAGTCGCATACTTCCAAGTCACTTCCTTCAGAAACTAAGCAAGTACACTTCCAAGCCACGGCTTCGGAAAACAAAGAAGAATGGAACAGGCTAACAAGTGTGCAACTCTCTCTAACGGTTTCAACATAAACTGTACCGAAAATAAATACCTCACGATGTCTATCTAATTATGAACTTGCTTTACTATCACGGAACACGGAACACTTTTTTGGTGATAACACATGCAACAAAGTAACATATTTACCAACACATGTTCTACGCCTCTACATACTTACATTTAAATGTGTGCTGTGCTGCGTCGGTTCAGCCATTCTCCGCAAGGGTTTTTGAAATTGGTCCGTGCGCAAAGAATTGTGGGGATTTGAAGGAAGCGAAGTCGACCCATGTGCAGCCTCGAAATTACCCCCAAACCAAGGACGTGGCCTTGGTGGAATTCCAAGTATGCTGGAGATTGGAACAGTCCTTCGGCGGCACTCGATGACGTAGTATCCTTTAAATATTGGCTTGGAAGCCAGTTTCTTCACGATAGAGAACCGCAGTGACGCGTCGTAAAACCCGGAAGTAAGTTAGCATTTTTAGCACTTCCGGTTCCTTCCTCAAAAAGCAATGCATTTTTTCCATAGGGTTTTGGAAAATAGCTCGAAATAAGGTCTGTGGTTGACACAAATTTAAGAGGTAAATCACGTTTTGTTCTACGACATTAAATACATCAGCAATGACCCCACTGGGGATTTTTGAAGAGTTTACCTGTCTGAAAAACGATGGTTGTTACCGAGTGGCTGAATAGGACTACAGAAATTGTCGAGACCGTTGTACGTCATTACGCCGATGTAAACACGTAAACACTCCCGCTAAGTTTGTTCTCCCCTGTGTTCTGCTTGAAAGCAAGTACCTGCCTATCTTTAGTATCTGTATATCTATATCTGACCATTGGAATCTGCATTTTTGAAATTGTCGTTTTTAACACCGTAGTTTTACAAATTATAGAATAATTAATTACCAGTGTTTTCCAATTTTACTCGGCAGTTCGTTTCGTTAGCTAACGTTAGCTAAAGCTAGCGCTACTAGTTAGCTACGCAATGGTTTGTTGCTTTGCTCCGGGTTGCAGCCACAGGTCTTCGCATGAAACGTGCTTGTTCTATCGATTCCCGGCCAATGTTTTCCAAAGGAGAGTCTGGTTTCGTGCCATGAGGTAAGCTGACGTTACATTTGTGTCCATGTCACGGTGAAATGTAAATAATGGGTAGTGACTGTATCGCCGTTATAGAGATGGCGCTGCTGAAAAGACCGCAACATAAGTAAAGATAATGAATACATCCTATTAAAACCTGTGTGGCTTATATGATAAGTCTTATTAGTACAAGCAGCATAACGTTTCACCATGTAACTAAAGATTGTAGTCAGGGAAATCAGTTTGACATATTGAACTAATAACAAATCACCTCTGGCTGGCAGAGAACTCTCTGCTCCATAGCTTCTCTTGGACGTAAAATCACATGTACATTTTACATTTATGTTCAATTTAATATTCCATCCCTCACATACTTTTGTATATATAATAACTTATATTTAGTTTTTCTTGTTATGCTGCTGCAACACAAACATTTCACAAATTGGGATCAATACAGTAATATCTTAATTAATTAAGAAATATAACTATTATAATTAGTGTAGCAGCTGACACCTATTTTCAATATGGATTAATCTACCATTTATTTCTTTAGTTCAATTTTCATCTATAAAAATGTCAAAATAGTGAAAATGTTCACGAGACTTATCAAAGTGCAAGGTTTTATCTTTAGATGTTTTGTTTTAGGCTATGTACTGTATGTCTTAATGCTCTTACAGTATATGTGACGGTGTGACTTCCATGAAACTAATATTTTATATCTTTCCAACAGACGAGCTGACAGGAAACCTCACACTCTAACAACCACAACATTGCAAAGACGAGTAAATGTAAATTAAAAACAATTCACAATTTTTTTATTTCTTCTTCCTTGCAGTGAGGTGAAGCTGACCTTGCACTTGGTGCCAGTAAGGATGTTCCTCACGCAGGCTGAATGTTTCTCCTTCCATACTGACAAAGAAGCTCTTGATTTGCAATGCTTCACTAATTGTCATTTCCCTGGCTCCGTAGGGACACTTTACGTCCAGCACAGTGGAAGACCCTACCAGACCATCTGGAGATGCCCCCAACAATCCCAGAGTCAGAACTAAACATGGTAAAGCAGCGTACAGTTATTATGCTCCAAATATCTGGAACAAACTCCCAGAAACCTGCAGGTCCGCTGCAACTCTTACTACTTTTAAATCCAGGCTGAAGACTTTTCTTTTTGTCGCTGCTTTTAATTGAACTATTCATATCTTAGACTGCACTGTAACTTTTATCCATATATTTTTTCTTTTAATGTTTATTTTATTAGCACTTTGAATTGCCTTGTGTTGAAAAGTGCTATATAAATAAACTTGCCTTGCCTTGCCTAATAAAGATTTCATGTGACACATACAATTGATTTGTTGATGGAAATTAATGTGAATAAATTAACTCTAGGATAACGGTACTCTTGCTATCACTACTCACCGACACTATAAACCTTGTCCCTCATGCTAGCCCTGACAACACCGGTAAGCACACCTTCATCTAGGCTGCACTGTAACGTGTCCTGACTTGTAGTGGTTCTCTCCTCTATCTACACTCTTGTCCTCTTTGTAAAACGATATCAGACTGGTAATTGACACAGCCATGACTTCTAGTTAAATTCAGTGTGGCTAAAATGAAAAGCTTTGTTAAAATATGCAAGCACGCAAAAGTCAAATTCAGCTTTATTGTCAAAAATTCTACATGTGTTATACATCCAGAAATATCGAAATATCGTTTCCCACAGTGTAACATGTATACATACAACAAAAAGGGCCTAGATAAACGTGGTATACATTAAACAAAACAAAAAGGGCCTAGATAACCGGGGTATACAGTTTAAAATGTTAATATATTTAAAGTGTTCAAAGTGCAGTTTCAGTTCAAGTCAGTTGAAACGATCTTAAGTTGGCGTGACGTTGAAGTCGTGCGACCCTGCTGCTGTACTGGCTTGTAGTTCTTTTATAGCATAACGTTAGCATTTCGCTTTTGGCGACTAGATTTATGATTCAAAAATTATAAAAGTAGAGTTGACATGTGGAGATTATCCGGCTGAACAAAACGTGATCCCTCTCTTAAATGTGTGTCAACCACAGACCTTATTTCGAGCTATTTTCCAAAATCCTATGGAGAATTTGCATTGGTTTTTCGCGAAGGAACCGGAAGAAGTTTACTTCCGGGTTTTACGACGCGTCACTGCGGTTCTCTATTGAGAAACGGCCCCTGACTGCACTTTCAGTAACCGACGTGTTTATGATGCGCCAGCGGACGTCATGAATGTGCGTCTGCTGCTGTGGGGAAACTATGGAAATTACAGTTTTCTATACAGCGGACTACAACATGGATGTTTAATAAGAATGAGGGACTCATCTAGAGACTCTGCACCGTGCTCTGATGCTGTTGCTTTATGCCTTATGAACGTGGACAACAGAGAAACATATTCTTCATGACCAAAGTTGGAATTGAAATAAAAAAGGAAAGTGAAACTTATGCTCGTCACCCTCTCCCTCCGGTCCACATTAATACAAATGATCCCAATACGTATGATTTGTATGAAAATATCTTAACATTAGTCCTTAACATCTATCCCTGTGTATATCACCATTCAAACATCTTTTAAAAGTTGAACAACCCCCACGCAGCTCAGTGAAATGTTGACTTTATTTGACAATTTCAGTAAAAACTAATGTTCATATTTCTCTTTTTGATTATAATACTGATGAACGTTCAAAACAAAGCACTTTGGCAACTTACCACATACGTTTTAAAAAGCTTAATAAGCACCGTAACTTTCATGATATCATTTCTCAGTCATAATCGGTTGCTTCCGTGAACGGCCGACTGTTGTGTGACTGCAAATGCTGCGGCTGCAAGGCATTGTGGGGCAGCATTTTCTCCTCTCCTCTCGGTGAGGGAGGTCCAGTGGTTCCTAAGCTAAAGGAGGTTATAAATGAAGTTTGAAACCTCCTTTCCTATCATCTAGAGCAGGGGTTTTCAAAGTGTGGGTAGGTGAGCCTCCCCTCAGAGAACATAAGAACAGCCGCGCCCCCCCTCCCAATTATTAGTGCTGTTATTATTATTATTATTATTATTATTGTTGTTGTTGTTGCTATAATGCAGGGGTATTCAATTGCATTTCAAAGAGGTCCAGTAAGAGAACATGTAATTAAATGCTCTGTTTTCGCTGTCTACCTTCCGCCATTTGAAATTACTCCGACTGTTTCTCTCCTCTTGTCTCGTCTCTGTGTGTCTGTTTGAATCTACCGTGCTGACTGCACCGATTTGATTGGCTAAGTAGCTTCACCTCCTTAAAACATTAAACAATAACTTTTTTAAACCTTTTTATTTTTATGTTTTAAACATATTGTATAAAACTCCCCCACTACTTGGACTATTCCTTGCACCCCTCTAGAATAAGCCCGAATGGTCTCAACCATATTGCATCAGTAACGTGCACTTGTTATTATAACAAGATCGCAAGGACACTGGTAGCGATCGGGAAATTGAGTGTTGTTCAGTTTGTGTGTTGTGGAACATGCGTGTCCGTGCATGAAAATATACCACACACCCAATTACAATTGCATGTTCAATTCACTACCCTGGAAGTTAATACAGTTGTTAAAGTTGGAACAGCCTGTGGACAGCCGTTCTTCCTTGCATGTCAGTCGCCGACACCTTCTTACAGAGGACAGGCACATCTAGCTGCAGCACGACCCGTATATTTCCGCACTCCGTGTTCTCAAGACATATTTTTTTTTTACATTTTCAACATGGTGGATAAATCCTTATATGCTCCCGGCAACACACTGAACGTCAACTTTGCCTCCTTATTACACTCACCCCTACTTTAGTGGGAACAATGAGTCTGCGTCTTTGATGCACACAGGAATAAACGTGGATCATACTCTGGCTGTAGCCTTTACCGGTACTTGCTTTTGATCAAAGTCAATGCGGAAAACCTGCACTCACACAGGTAGGTGGAGGTGAAGGGAATTAGCAATTTTACAGCCTTTTTGGCGAGGTGGGGGAACTCGGTCTCCACAGACAGACACATGTGGGCAAGTGTAGCTTTACTCGTCTTTTTCTCGTTCTTTTGTGTCTCACGCTGCGCCTCCCCTGAAGCTCTCTGGAGCCCCCCAGGGGAGGCGCGCCTCACACTTTGAAAACCGCTGATCTATAGAATTCGGACAGCACTTATCATGGCTGCCACTGAGGGACTTCCGGGTCATTTCACTCCGTTAGGAAGGTTCCTAAGCTATGGACTATTCGACTGGAACCACAGAGTTTTGAGACAAACTTTCCACCGGTCTTGACCGAAATCTGCTCGTGTCACTCAGTTATTTTCGGAAAGCAGGTGATGGCCTGCTGATGACGACATTTCCGCATTTCAAGGTTTCAAAGTAAGAGCATGATGGCTTCCCTCTGGAGTCGACGCTCGCAGCGCCATGTCGAATTGCGCATATCCTACGTCTTTAATCAGATCTTTTAGATTATAAGGAGTACAAATATCATGCAGATAACCACCGATTCGCTGGAACTGTAGCTTTCCAGCGGCACCTATTGTGAGACTTTACCCGACGACTCACAGCAGCCAATAAGGCCGCTCAAAGCAGCTTGACTTTGCGTTACGGCCCCTATACACGGCGGCGTGCGTTGCCGCTTCAACACTTCTCCCCATTCACTTTGAATGGGGTGACGTCACGATTTGCCGAACTGCATTGTGGGAGCAAAGCGTAGCTTCTCTCGCGGTGCTCGCTGCAAAAGTAGAGCAATGTTCTACTTTTGACGCCTCGATGGAGCCAATCAAATCATATGCCAGTACAAGCTCTAGCCAATCAAACCGCGTGCTTGTGTGTCTGGGGCGGGAGATTCATGTGATTGGTGGTTGGTCGAGTTTCAGCCCCCCCCCCCGCCGGCAAGCGACAACGCACGCCGCCGTGTGTAGGGGCTGTTACACTGTGTGGGATTTGGTTGTATCTAGTGATGGCGAGATTAAGCCTTATGAAGCTTTGAAGCTTTGAAGCTTTCCAGCCAATTGGTTCGCAAAAGAGTTCCGCAGCGTCCACACGGCGGCGTGCGTTGAAGCTTGCCGGCGGGCGTGTCTGAAACTCGACCAACAACCAATCACATGAATCTCCCGCCCTGGACACACAAGCAACGGTTTGATTGGCTAGATTTTGTACTGGCATATGATTTGATTGGCTGACGCTTTCGCCGAAGCTTCAAAAGTTGAAAATTGCTCAACTTTTGAAGCGAGCAACGCGAGCAAAGCGAAGCAACGCTCCCACAATGCAGTTCGGCAAAGTGTGACGTCACCCCATTGAAAGTGAATGGGCAGAAGCGTTGAAGCTTCAACGCACGCCGCCGTGTGGACGGGCCGTTCATCTCATGAGCCTTCATCATGGGCTTCATTTGAACACAAACCGTCCGGTTGGTCAAAGTGTGTAAAACAGGCAGATTTGACATCACAACAGTGTGCTCTATCTCATACCGAGTTCCCAATGAGTAAAGCCTTAGAATAACTCTAAACAACATAAAATCATATTTTTACGTTAACAATATTATATTAATTCCAGTTGAATGATTGTGATTGAAAAGCCTAAGGAGGTTGGTAAACATTGCAAAGAGGGATTTGTATTCCTTAATAATATTCGTAAACTTAACCATGTTGTAGCCTGAGAAAGGCTAAACCATATCAAAGAATACATTTATGAACTACATTATCTCATTTAGCTGTAGCTTTTATAAACACACAAAAAATACTTATTGACCAGTCGTTGAACCAGGGACCCTGCCTGCCTGCCTGCCTGCCTGCCTGCCTGCCTGCCTGCCTGCCTGCCACCCTGCCACCCTGCCAGCCAGCGGGAAACGTGTGGGAAAAGGTGGAAAACAAGTATAAACATAATACAATTAAATACAAATAAAAGCAATAAACAGGAAGTGTATATACACAGTATACACAATGAATATTACAACATTTAGTGTAGCCTTACTGTGAAGGTTGACCTAAATACGGTGCTTTTCTACAGATAACCTTACCACTGCACTGGTAAGGTAAAACTAGGCCGATTAATAAGATAGGAAGTGCTTTGTAATTTTAACCCGCTCGAATGAATACACAAAAAATATAAAGAAAGACTTATCTCTGGGGCTACTTCGCTGCCAGCTGTAGCCCCCCGGGGCCCGAAAGTGGCGTAGCCTAAATACTTCAGCATCAATGCATACGAATATGCTCGATATAGGCTGTATTGAACAAATAAACTAACACAAACTAACTGTATCACTATAACATGATAAAGAATGCACCTAACGTACCGCTGTTCATTAAAGTAATACAAAAACGGCACATTAAAAAAAACATCATGCTCTTACTTTGAAACCTTGAAATCCGGAAATGTCGTCATCAGCAGGCCATCACATGGTTTCCGAAAATAACCGAGTGACACGAGCAGATTTCGGTCGAGACCGGCGGAAGGTTTGTCTTAAAACTCCGTGGTTGCGTTCCGATAATCCAAAAATCAGCTCCTAAATTCTAACCCTATCTCCTATTCCTTGACCTCTGAGTGAAACCTCACGGGGTTAAGGGATAGTGGATAGGAGAATTCAAAAGGACTTAGGAGAAGAGACCGCGGTACTTTAGAGAATCCGAATGCACTTTCACTATCCCACGTGTTTATGATGCGCCAGCGGACGTCATGAATTTGCGTCTGCTGCTGTGGGGAAACTATGGAAACTACAGTTTTCTATACAGAGGACTACAACATGGATGTTTAATAAGAACGAGGGACTACTGTAAACTCATCTAGAGACTCTGCACCGTGCTCTGATGCTGTTGTTTTATGCTTTATGAACGTGGACAACAGAGATAAACATATTCTTCATGACCAAAGTTGGAATTGAAATAAAAAAGGAAAGTGAAACTTATGCTCGTCACCCTCTCCCTCCGGTCCACATTAATACAAATGATCCCAATACGTATGATTGTATGAACTATGAAAAGATCTTAAAATCAATACAAATGTATTTATTATAAACGTTAGTCCTAGTTAGTTCTATCACTGTGTATATCACCATTCAAACATCTTTTAAAAGTTGAACAAACTCCACACAGCTCAGTAAAGACTGAAATGTTGACTTTATTTGATCATTTCAGTAAAAACTAACGTTCATATTTCTCTTTTTGATTATAATACTGATGAACGTTCAGAACAAAGCACTTTGGCAACTTACCACATACGTTTTAAAATGCTTAATAAGCACCATAACCTTCATGATATAATTTCTCCGTCATAATCGTTTGTTTCCGTGAACGGCCGACTGTTGAGTGACGGCGAATGCTGCGGCTCCAATGCATTGTGGGGCAGCATTTTCTCCTCTCCTTTCGTCAAGGGAGGTCCAGTGGTTCCTAAGCTAAAGGAGGTTATAAAGGAAGTTTGAAACCTCCTTTCCTTTCATTTGGAGAATTGGAACGGCACTTAACATGGCTGCCACTGACGTACTTCCGGGTCATTTCACTTGGTTAGGAAGGTTCCTAAGCTAAATGGACTATTGGAACGCAACCCGTGTCTGTAAAAAGACGATCCACAAGCAGATATTTGGTTGACAAATACAAAATGGATTCAAGGATGCCTGATCGAAAGTGGTCAATGTTAAAGAGATATTAACAAATTCCTTTTGTTTATTTGTAAATTAATTATAGTATTCACAGATCTTTTTTTTGTATTTGTAAAAATTTTTTGCATATTTGCAGATCCGTGTTATTGGATGGTACATTTACAAATCGCATATTTACACACAAATTATTTTTATGTTCACACAAATATTTATGAGACAAATCTAAGCCCATAAACAACTTATATGATGATTGATTTGTTATAAACATCTTTTGAAAGCAAAAATGTAAAAATAATTGAAGAATGTTCAGACATGTATTCGTAAATAGCAAATTCACGATAATGTTGAATTTAAAGGGTAGGTTGCAGAATTAAATTGATTCAAATAAAGGGAATTTTGCAGATTTTAGACCAGACTGGAATCATTGCAATGTTGGTGGTGTGTGAAAATGAATGCAATGCATCATTTTGTATCATACAGCCAACTTTTGCTGACTGGGAGCTCATAGTGCTGGCAACACAAAGATGAAGTGTCCATCATTTGAACACACCATCCAATTTGCAATGATGTAAATCCTGCTGAATATTCTCAGTTGCCCTTTTATTATAAACTGCCACCACAGAAGCAAATGACACAGAAAACATTCTTGCAATCTGCCAAAAACGCCCTAAACCAAATCTGTTTCAGTGAGTGTGTTCTTTTGCATCTTCGTTGGATAATTGTGCAAACAGTAATGAACAAATATAAGCTAAATGCTGAAAAAAAAGCAAAAAGCTAATGAGCTTTTCAGCTTCTCTACCCAGAGCGATTTCATATCAACCCTTCAACTCTTATCTATTTAAAACAAATGTCATGCTTCTCTAGATGATAGCGCTCAGAAATCTTAGTGGGTGAAGTCTTTGCCAAATGACAGAGTCCCACCTCTCAAATTGTTGTGACATTTCCATTCAGCGAGAGTCAAGTGGAGGCTGATGTATTTGTAAAGGCTTTAATCACTGCTGCACACTCTGAGGACTGAACCACAGCCTCCCATACTGAGAGAGAAACATACTGCTGGAAATTAAAAGACTTGTGAGTTATCAAGTTACTGATTTAATTTAGAGTTCAGCGCCAATAACTGCTCATCAAAGATAAGGATGCACAATAATACATTTTGCAGGTGCACAATGCGAAACACTGATTTTATTATGTCATTATAAACAGCCATTTGCCGGTTAAAAAAACAACGTCATGGATTTCAATGACATTTGAGTTAAAGTCTAGGCCACTGAATAAAGAACAAGTGTATTCCTTTTCAAATTTTCCAGAATTTCTTTCACCAATTTATTACATTTCATTGCAATTATTATTATTTTATTTTTTTAAAGTTTTTAAGTGATTCATGTTTTTTTTGTTAGTGTATCATTTTACGATTAGTTGGCAAATACTCATTAATCAACAAAAGTACAACAACACACATATAGTAGCTCTAAAAATGATTGCATAGCATATGACATTTTGACTCCAAATATCAGGAACAAGATACATGTTGAAATTCATCCTTGAGAAAAAGCTGTAATTCCCATTCATTTCAATCTTAAACTCTGCTGTGCCCCAAGTTTTTCATGGTTCCCCAAGCAGCCACTACATTTCACTAATCGAGACACCGAGAGACGCAGAAACAACTTATTTTTGTAGATTCATGAGCTCTGGCTCTGTGTTTGTTGCAGTAAAGCAGCATAGTGTGCTAACCTCCATCATCAGTTAATACAACCCCTCTTAAAATATAGGAATTACACTTCCTTAAATACAGTAAGAACTTAAGAGAAACTTGTTATCATTCCCGTCACACTTCATAAAAATAATCTTTGAAATAAAGTGTTGAATGTAAATTGAAATGCAGTTATCCTGAGTACCTCAACAATCTAGCTGGACTTTTGAGAACAGATAACAGAATCCCGATGGATTCACTCCCCACCATCGCCTCCGAGGCAGAGAATCACTGACTAACATTATCACATTCCTTTAGCCTCGTACTTAGCTCTGATGGAGGGCATGTGCACTGAAGAGATTTTTAAATGATCACTGTGTGGTACTGAAGCAACACTTCAGATATCATTTTAACCTCCCAGATTCAAAGCCAACTGACGAGCTGCATCACAGTGTTCACTGCCCCCTTGTGTCTGTGAGAAGCGAAGATTAAAGGTTTAATAATTAAACCTCCTTTTTTGATTATTTGTGTTTACTTTTTTGTATTCTTTTTTTTGTGAAAAATAATTGAGGTTTACTTTGAGAGAACCAAACTTGACTCCTCCACAGTTTCAGAGTCACACTATCAATCCTCCAGATATACACTCAAGTCAGCTTCCCATACAACATATCCAGAACATATTGCTTTCCCACAAGGTCAAATAGACATATAATAAACATGAATGCAGAGTTATTTGAGAACAAGATGGGAATAAACCACACTTGATTATAATAATGAAGACCTACTGAATGTCAACAGTTATAGAAATGTTATTTATATTAAATCGGTATCCATATTTGCAGCATGCATATACCAGAATCAGAATATGATATGCTATTTATTCCCAAGTTACAGTGGCTCAATTTTAGAATAAAATAAATAATAAAAATACATGTACATTTTTTTTAAAATAATAATAATAATAATAGTAATAGCTAAAATCAGTATGTACTGTGGTTAAGTCTTTGCTGAAACACAAGGATATTGCCTGCAATCACCAGTGTAATATAGTAATAATGCCAATGTAATAATTCACCAATTAACACTTCAAAAGCAACATGTCTCCAATTTCTTTTATACGCCACTGGAGATTTGAACTGTTGAAGACTCATAAAGTATTTTTTCTCAAAGATATTCAATCTAATTCTGGTTGCTTTTTTCATTTATGTTAAGATATATTGCCACTAAAACAATTTTCATTTGCAGTGCAGCCCATCTTGTCTCAACATGGCAGACTGAACACTGGATGGTCCTTGGAGGTTTGAAGTGCAATTTGGCCAACAAGCTCAGCAAACAGAAACTCCACAGCTGGTAGTTTATCTTCGGGCAGAGGCTCCAGAGTTTATCTGGTATGTCCTCCGTACAGCTGGTGATAATACAAGATTGGGTTAGGCTCATTATAATTTAAATGGCAAAATGAAAAGTGTGTTCGTCCCCACGCTGTCTCTTAGGGGTTAGAAGTGGTTAGATGGTTAAAGGAGCGATTAGGCTGCAGCTGCTTTTATTTTCAGTCTTCACTAAATGTGGCACAAATATAGTGTTAACTCTTTCTCACATTGTTTGGAATAGAACAAAAGCTGCCGAACGATTTACACCATACTGGAAAATGTATTATAATTTTACCTTTTTATTACACTAGATGGCAGTGTAATCCATTAGATGGGAGACTCCAGACAATATTGACAGTGGGTAAGAGGAGGGCACAGATAAATACTCCTATTCATACCTATGGGCAATTTAGAGTTGCCAGTTAACCTCACCTGAATGTGTTTTTCCTGTGAGAGGAAGCCTGAACAAATGGTTATCTGTGGAACCCTTACTTTGCATCAATATGCAAACATGCCCATCTCCAGAGAGTGTTTCTGTAGACATCATGGTTTGCTTTTGCACTCGTCGTTGAATCAACAAAATACGATTTAAGGGATCATTTTACATTTAGTTTTTATTTTGACAAATATACCTAAAACTGCTTAAAGTCCAGATAATACAAAAATAAGAAATGTGACACTATGTCAAGCTCTCTCTTGAAGAGACCTATCTTTCTAAATGTAGGGAAATGTTATGTTGCATTAAAGCTTTAATCATTTTTTTTTTTAAATAACTTGTATCACTTGTGTTTGTTATCGACTATTATATAATTTAACATTTTATTGCTGTAATTGTTCTAGTCAATTTGACTTTTCTGTCTTAATTTATTTAATCCTGCTTTGTGATGCACTTTCTGCAGCACATTTGTACCAAAGCTGCTATATAAATAGAGTTGAGCTGTTCTATATTTCCTGATTGTTTGTGACAAAATGTACCAAAGCACGGGAAAAATGTCCCTCCATGTGCCAGGCTTTTGTTTTTCCTGGGTTAGTGAACCCTACATTAAAGGCCCATAATAGAGTTATCATTTGTTTTCTGTTCGGGTTAGCTCAACATCAAGAGTGGTGGTATGATATTAGAACATTCAGGACTCACAGCGGCTGTTTTTGCAAGCTTCAAACCACAAGAAGTGGGCATGAAATCATGAAATAGTTGTCACTAGTTTTGGGGGAAATGTGGGGGAGTTTCAGGGGGCCCAAAGCCACAGGGGGACTCCGAGGGGCCATGTTCTCTTGTAGAGAGTTGTGCAAGAAACAAGTCATTGAGCTCCTCAAGGTGCCCATGGATTCAGGCAGTAAATCATTTTAAATATCAACTTGATCAGATTATTTTATTGCATTAATCCTTTGACAAATACTATATGATTGTGATATATTCCTATCTGGATTAAGAACACAACTCTCCCAGGAACCCTTGGCCTTTGTAGCCCTATGATGCATATGCCATGTGGGTGTGGGATCTGCAGAGTACCGCTCCGGGCCTGAGTAAATACTGCAGCCATTCCAGGCATTGCTGTGAATGGTGGAGGAAGGAAATGTCTGTAATCAGGGTAACTTCACTGTTTCCCATAGAGCTGAGGCAGGAAGCAAATTGGTTGCAGGGAGATGACAGTAGATGAATAGAGGGAACATATACTGACAGACAGACAAAGGAAGAGATCTGACATCATAAAAAATACCATATTCCGTAATTTAATACTACATTTCTGCTTGGTTCAAGGACATAAATGTGATTATTAAGTCCCCCCATGCTGCCTTTAGTGTAAACGCTGCATTAAACATTTGAAAGCTACACTGCTCACTTTATATTCCTGGCATTTATGGAACAGTTAATGCTTCCCTTGTGGTCTGGATTGTGTTCTGACTGTCCGTCTCTCCTCAGGCCGAGGCTGTGGTTGCACTGTTATTGTTACCTGTTATTCCAGTGAGCAAATGTTATTTCTAATCTTTTTCTAGGGACACAGAAATGGTAGCACAGGGCTGTGTCGAAGGAGGGTTTATTGTTGGAAAAATCAGGAAGCAAATGTTCAATTTTAGGATTTAGGAAAGCATCTGCATACTGGGTAGTAAGCTCCTGAAATGAATATCCATTTAGTTGCACAACAACATGTAGTCATTGTACCCCAAACTGAATAAATGAAGAGGCTTTCCTTCTCCACTCGGGCATGGAAATATGTTGTTGTTCCAAATGTCAGCATCTCATCAGTAAGCCCAGTGCATTAACAGTTACTCGGATTAATGACTTGTCCACATTTAAGCAACTGCTAAACTTTGTTTTTCTGATGATATCATCACAACAGTCTGCGATTTAGCCAAACGCTAAAACCAGATTTCTGCCTATGTCATTAGAATTGAAAGCACCTTCATCTAATGCAATGTGAAGATGATAGCTGATATAAAGTAAGAACCTTTCTCATTGAGTCAGCAGAGATGCAGACCTGGGATTATATTACATTAAGTTTTAAAACATGTTAACAGTCCTCTAAGCAATCCTACTAATCTAATACATAAATGTACTTAAGATTCTTAAAATAGCTGTGAAGAATTTCTTAAAGGCAAGACAATAACAGGCAAGAACTTTTTTATGTCATGCCATTTCAATTTTGAAATGTCTTATGTTAGACAAGTATAGAAAGAAGTAGAAAAACATTCATAATACACAATTAGTTCACATTTGAGTTTATCTTACTAAAGCTGTCTACTGTATGTGCGGCTGTAGATTTATCCTGAAAAGTTGGCATAAAATAATACCTAATTTGCATATTTAGACATTTAATTTCAGAAAATGTATACATACTCATATCTAATACTAAAAGGTAAGGTAGGTAATTCACTTCAGAAACACTTGTTGTTATATTCCATGGAATGCTCTTAACATCCCGATAGCAATGAATACATTAAATGCTTTGACAATAAATATATACAAATATTTCATCTGTGGAAGCCGTGGTGCTGTAAAAAGCAAGTCGGCCCGCGGCATGGCCTACCTGCCTGTCAGCCTTCCATCTGTATACAAACTTATCTCATGCCCTCATTGGTCATGTGTGCGTTCGTGTGTGTTGGAGGAGAGGCTCTGTGAGGAAGTCTGAAGGAAGGGGAAAAATGTAATGTAATTAATAAACTGCAGAAGTATCATGGTGTTATTTCTTTATTTTTCTTTACTTTTTTCTTGAACTGGATCCTTAAATTACATTTCTATTCATATTATTAGCCAGAAATTATTACAATTGCAAGCTGCATGTTTAAGCTGTCTCTCACAGATCCTACAGCATCAATGTCAATGGGTTTCAGGATCCCCTATGACACCAGATAAAAACACAGAGGCCTGTCTTACTCCCAGAACAACAGAACGAATTGAAACATGCCAGCGAGCAAACAAGAGGTTATTTCTGTCTGTGGTTGACCCCAAACCAACCCCCAGCAAGGAGGTGATGGGAGGGGGTCGCATGTTGTGTGAAACGGCTCTGAGTAACAGCCACTTGGGGGTTAATTACGCTTATGGGAAAGTTTTGCTTGTTGAAATCAGTGAATGTTAGAGGTGTGAAGAATGTGCCCTTCCATCACTGGAGTTGTAACATTTGTTTATGTTACATGAAGTTCACATGATTATGGGGACCCCGTTATGCCCCAGAAATAGCACAGAAACGGAAAGATTTTCTTCTTTTCCTCTCTCCGCCTCGTCCAGCTGCTTGTTCTGGCTATACGAAAGGCTATTTTTAGCAGCAGAGTCTGCGCCTGCTTTATTGTGTTGAGATAATCGCTGGCCAATGTGGGTTGTTTTTTTCATGGCGACAATTTTCTACATCCCTTTTAAAACATCCCCCCTTTCTTTATGGCTGTGTACACACGACTCTTTCAACACTTTTTAAAATGTTTTCTTATGGGGCCAAATCAACCCGATGTAAAACAGCTGTAATCTTTTATTGTCCTCATGTTCCAACCTTAAACTAGATGAACTGTATGATGTCAGCAATCCTCTGTGCAGTGACGTTACTGTAGGAAGACACAGCTCCTTTGCCTTCTTGTCCACTATTGTGTATTCTTTTTTTAAATGAGTTGCTTTGTATGGTTATTTTGAAGACATTTTAAAAATGATAAGTTAATATTCAGTCTTGTACCTTGTAGGCCTTATTTGATTTGAGAAGTTTTTTAAAAACACCATGATTGAAGAAACAAAGATAATTCTTGTTCGTGTTGACATTGGTTCTGTCATGGGTCAAACTATAAAAATGTATTATTATACAGTATATGCATCTGTGATACCTCTATTATGAAGTTTTTGCATAAAACGTGATGCTAGTTGGTTATGTGCATGGTATCAAATCAGGTCAAAGCAAAGATGTAGCTTTGTACATTTTTTGTGATTCGCTTTTTTGTTGTTGAAAGAAATACGAATACATTTAAAAACATAAAACCATGAAAAAAAGACAATATATGTATACATGTTTAACTTAAAACAACAATAATAAAGAAACAATTACATTTAAGTTAAATAAAAGTGGAACATTTTCAATTCGGACCAGCTTTACATGAACAGAAAACATATATGAAAGAAGTTGGGAAATAAAATCCTTGAGTTTATTCACTCTAAGCATATACTGTAATAATAAACGTAGTCAACCACAAGTAGATTTTAGGGGATTACTTGTAAAAGATATGCCACAGCTAATGAAATAAATGTATCCATATGACGCTGTGGCATGACTCAGTTGTATTATCTGGATGCATTGAGTCATAGTAATGGTAAATCAGTCTAGTCAATTTCTATGGTATTTGGATATCATAAGAAAACAACTTTTTTTCGCAAGCCTCAGCGTCTCAATAAACTGCTGTAAATATTGACTGATTGGTTATCTTGGTAAAACGTGGGAAAGAATGTGTTTGATTGGTTTATCCAAAAGAGCAAAATACAAATGATACGTGGTTGCAGTTTGCCTTTAGGCAGCTGTGAATATGTTTTCTTTTTGGTAAGTGTGTGCAATTAGTTGTTTTCGGTGGCGATGTTAATGTGGCCCGAGCCGGCTGGGGCCTGCCTCTTTTAGCGTCCCGTGGCAGCTGCTTGTAGCGCAGCTTCAAAGCAAACTGCAGGCCTACAGGGATTTCCCTCTGGCTTTCCCACCATCTGCAGAGGCCTTCATGGGATGCAATGCTGTTGTGGAGTCTCCCCTGTGAAAATATATTTTCACTTTTACTGCAAACATATGTAATCTCTCTTGACATCAGTGAATATTCTCATATTTTTCATTTGAAATCAAAAGCTGTTTATATCCATTTACTGGCTGATGATCAGGCCCCAGCCGCCGTACAGAACATCCCATCATTAAAGCACATTCCTGTTGTATTGTCTTTGCCTAAATTTAGGTCCAGGTGTAATCTGATACACCTAATGCCTTACTGAAGATAATGCCGTGGCAGCCGCCCAGACGTTTCACTACCATGATAAATAACTTTACTCTGAGGCTTGAAATGTCAGTGTTTTATAAATGTTCAATCAGTCATGCACAGCCCACCACCTGATCCTTTGAGAACTAGTCTGATTAACAGATTCCTAGTTTGATTAAACTGAACATCTGTCTTCGGTGTAGCAACACATGCTCAACCAAGTGCTTGCGATCTTATTCTGTCTGACATCTTGGCTGAGAGTGGGCCAGAAGTGAGCTGCGTGTTATGGGGGGAGCTGTCTACTTCGCATACCTGCCCCTAAATTACTCCAAATGTGCGTCTTATCGAGACTTTCTCAAATCTTTCTGGAACCACCCCAGTGAAAATCCACAAGGAATTTGATGCAGTCTGGGTTTTATAGGAAATACCTATGTGAGCTGAAAGGCGCTGTATAGATGACTCCCTCATCACAGTGCACCTGAATTTCATTACAGTGTGCCCTTCAACAGGCATCATCAGAGAAAGGATAGGGTTACTCCCAAACCCTTTAAGTGGTTGTTTGAAATCGGCTTATGGTGCTTTCAGAGTGTTTTGACCTTTGGTGTTGTTCTTTTCATGCGATAAAAGTTAAAGTGTTTGTCATAAAATGTTGTTTGACCTTGACCCTGTACTGTACTTGGAGCATAAACAAGCAGATGTTATTAATCTTAGTAAGTGCGTGAGTTTGAAGCCCCCGCATGAGATGATGTCAATGATTGCCTTGACTGTGTTGGTATCAAAATGATGGAGTGCACTGTCTAACCAGGACAACTGTATGACGGCACTTCAGCACAACTAGAAAAATAACTCCAGGAAACATTAGACTCATAAATAATATCCAGCTTTTGTCTATGTCATCTAATGTACCATATTACATAGACGTCAAACATAAGAACTACTTTTTTCATCCAAAAAGGGGAGAAGGTAAGAGATGTCGACGGAGTGAATGTATTTTCCATTCAGTATTTAAGGGTCACTCATAAAGCTGTCAGTAATACTCAAAGGTGTTCGCTACAGAGTGCAGAAATTGAAGCAGTTTAACAACACCATAGCCTAATACACCAACGCAGCTAATAAAAACCATCCATTCAAAAGCACTTTTCAAGAGTTGTCTCATTTTGACTCTTATCCAATTACATTGCAGTTTGTTATAGTTCCTTATGTCTGTAGTGTGCAGGGGACAATGACTCAACCTCCCTGATCAATAACGACCACACAGACCAGCATAATACTCTTCTTAAATACCCATATATTGTATTTATAAACTGTGTTACATCATTGGGCAGACACATTATTATAGTATTACTTTACTGTGCATACATATCAAGAACATCTCAGGAAATAAGTTGAGGGAATGAGTTTGTAACTCTTTCACCTCAAATACTTCAAAACTGAAAACCAAATCAGAGAGAAGCACAGGAGCTTTCTTCTTAACTTGTTTTTATTTGCAGAAAATAGTCCAAGAAGTCAGATTAAATAGAAGTCTGTGATAAACTGACTCAAATTCTTCCTTGATTATTCTACCACAGTACATATTTTCATAATGGTTTTATGGTCTCAAAGGCTGGTTTCAAATCATCTTTAATACAGCACAATATTAATCTAGTAAATTGTGGTCCCATTTTGTAAAATAGACAATAAACGGTGTGTGCTTTAGGGCGTGGCTACGTTACAATTGACAGGTCGCTAGCATGGTTTGTTCCGGTCTGGTTCTGTCCATTTGTCTTACAGTTGTTTCACAATGATTTTAAAGTTCAGGAAAGTTTGATTTAACATTTTCATCACCGAAAAATACTTGTTTGGTTGCACATACTCTAACTCCACCCTTTAGAATGCCAACCTAATACCCTTCTTATATGCAGTTTATGTACAGTAATCAATATTCCTTTCAGGCCGTGGTGTAACAGCATAGGGAAATGAGAGTATGGATCTAACCTGGTCAGCACAATAAAGGCTGGCATTGTTCCTGGCTGAGAGTCAAGGCTCACGTTACAAATTGCCTCACAATACCAACAACATTGCGTTGTACACCAACATACCCATCCCCTTTTTCCTAATTTTGTTAGTGTTTTTGCTCCGTAATGCCAGGTCCCGATTCTTCTATATCACTTAATTACTACCAAATGTTTCACTTCTCGTCATTGAAATGAGTCATTGTGAAGAAACCTGTGATGCAGCTGGTTTCCTCCACTGGAAAACGGCTACACTGTGGCAATGGGGCAGATGAGAATGGCGTTGTTCACCCTTGGGGAATGTGAAGCTCCTAATTACAGAGATTCTCATCGAGAGGGGGGGGGGGGGGGGGGGGGGCAGAATTACATTGTGCAATGGTTGGCTCTGTGTCACAAAAAGTACTCATCCAAATGTCAGTACGCCTACGTTTTTCACAACACAAACAATCCCAAGTAATATTAAAATGATACTGACACTGAAGTAATGGACATGTATAGACGGACACATTTCCTTTATAATCATTTAATTTGTGGTAACATGAGAATCTGATGTTTTTAGTTTTTGCACTACTTTATATGTGCGATTCATATCCATACATTACACACATGCACATTTAAATAAACTCCCCATCACACAGGCATAGACAAACAATATGTGATGCAGTATAAATACATATGATTGATTTCTGCTGACCCTAAATATTACAGCTTTTGGATCATCAGGAGTCGAGTTTCACTGACGATTAAGAGGGTCTCCGACCTCCTGTGTGACTAAAATAATTTCCCTTTGCGGTCTCAAGGACAGAAAGATCATCGCTGATTTAAGAGCAAGGCAACAAGGAAAACAAATGATTTTCAATGATTTGTTTGCGTTATGACGTTGGGGATCAGATTAAATTCCCGGCGGGAGCCAACACATAATTAGAGCCAAAGTAAATAATACAATCAAAGGTTTTCCTTGGGAACATGTATAGTTATGTGTTCATACATGATTAAATCATTGAATTCCATATTTGTTTTATTGAATCAAAGGTTAAATATAAGTGTTTTTTTGTTTTTTTTCTGGGTTCAACTGTTCAAAAATATCCATCTCTGAATATCCTGGTTTTTACTGAAATAACTGGAAAGAATCATTCTTAAAAATGACAATAGAATAATAATGGAGAACGGCTTTTCTACTAGGTAAATATGCAACAAAGGTCCCTAGATGTTGGTCTTCTTGTTATGTACACTTCACAAATCTGAAACTTTCAAAGTAAGTAAGATAGAAAGTGTAGGAAAAACGATTGAATGACTATTGTTATTTGTGGCTTATCATGTCAAAATATGATACCGATGACAGTGTATAGTATGTGTGCTGCACTAACATAAAGATCTTTTGTATTAAACTATAGTCTGGTTTTAACTGAATAAGCATGAGTAATGTGTTTTCCAGATGGAAAACAAGTGTTGCCCTTTGTTTCTGCAATTAAGTATTTGGGAGACTGTTTCCATTTTTCAATGGTGATAAAACACAATTTAAAGCTTACTGCCTAACTTTGTCAAAATGACATCATTGTAGCGTTATTCGTAAGTGGCTATAGTGTTAATTATCCCAAAACCCTTGTTCTTTGTTCCTGTGGAACACACTTCTTCTATTTTAAAGATGCCCTATTAGTATGCTTCTTTGGGTTTTCCGTTTCCTGTAATGTGTAGGTTTGTGTGCATGTAAATGGTCTGCAAAGGCTACAATTCCAAAGTTCCCTCCAGCGGGAGTTCCTCTTCCACACAATGTTTACCTCCTTAACATAATGACATCACTGTGTAACACTCGCTCTTCTATTGAATAAGCAGTTGACCAATCACAACAGAGCTGGCAAGCAAACCAATCAGAGCAGACTGGGCTCTGGTTTCAGACAGAGAGTGAAAAGAAGTGCTGCAGCACAGGCAGCATGAGAAGGTCATTTAAGGACATCCAGGACAGTCCTCTTCGACTACTTCGCCTTGTAATTTTCTCATAGACTTCTTTACAATTGGATTTTTCCCAGCATTTCCCCTTAATGGATATCAAAGAAATGTCCACTTCTGCATTGGTTTCACTTTTGAGTCCCAGCACATTTGCTCTCAACTGACCTGAGAACTGAACATATTGTTTCAGAAAGTGATTCAGTTTAGTTTGTTCACCCCAAGAGGTTTGTTCTATACAAATCTTTCATGAACAAGAAGAAGTCTGTCCATATGGCTTCGTGTTTACAGCCCTAGGTTTGGTCAATGAATCAGTATTTTGCCTAGTTTTCCAGTCAAAAGGAACCGAGCTACAGGTGTAAAAAGTACACTTAATCTTCTCATACTTGTAGGAATATATCAGGCAGTGGTGTGATTTATTGTGAAGTTAAAGATATCTTTGAATCCTGAATAAAACACTGCTTAGAGACTGCACCTGTAAACTTGAATGTTTTTGCTCTAGTCTAAATGAGTAATTATGAGGTTGTAAAAATGAAAAACAGCTGGCCCGAGGAAACAATTGCATTTTATACCGTGATCTTTATCAAGCTGAAATGGCTATTAATAACAGTCAATGCAGTGACATTGTTGCAGAATTTTAATTGAATACAGAAATGTTGAATTAGTAGATGTTTTAGTTTAAGAAATTAGACTTTAAAATTGTTACTGAAGTTGAGAAACAGCATTTTTCTGGACTGGAAAGGGAAAGTGATAACCCACACCTGACTTTGATACACGAGAGAGATTTCGATTGTGGGACTAAACAGGTGTTAAGGCATTAATAAAATCAGTTGTTGAAAGAAATGGAAATTCAAAAGTATTCTGTGAATTTACGGACGGTGAGACATGCAGAAATATGCTTTTCCACATACCAAAAGCTCCAACTACCCTCCCATGTTTCTTTATGGTCTTGTTCACCATTATTCAAACCCAGCTGTGAAGTGTCATAAAACATTGTGCCTGACTCTACCAGTCCCATTTACTTTATCAACTCCATGTTTCCCATGTGTCCCATGCTGTTTTACATGCATATTTCTTGACTCTTAATCCCAGTCTAACCAGCCTTCCTGGACCCACTGAGAAACACAGAACTCTCCACAATTAGTGTAATTCCCCTTTTATCTCATTTCCTGTTGGAGCGTTTGTAGTCGTGGATGGATCTAACCACCATTGTAAGCAACGACTATGTATTAGCTGCTGCATTCCACTTTGATTTTCTTATGTAGATGTTTTCTCATCACATGTTTGGACAAATAGTCACATGCAAGATGGAGTTCCTGGGGAATAAAGTGATATTTTGGATGTTTTGAAGCTGGGTTTTATAAGGTATATATCTATAATCAGTGTATACCTGGTATAATGGTTATTTGCACGCTCCCAGTTTGAAAAAGCAGACAGGTTCTGCCATGAAAAGCCAGGTTTGTACGGCTTTGAACCCAATGTCCAGCTTATCAAAATCAACATCAGTGTGTGATATATTTGGCCCCGATTATGATTGTTATCAGGCCATTTAATAGCTGTCAGTAGTTGTTTTCAATACCACTTTAATGCATCTGACGGGGCAAACTGCACCCACCAGTAAGCAAGAAGATGCAGACCCAATGTTATGATTACACTTACACTATGTTATGACGTTATTATAGCATTGTACTGATGGTAGGTTACCCAATGTTTAGTCTCAACTCCAAGTGGTTAGGTTTAGGAAAAACGGTCATTTCTTTAGCCTTTGTGCCTTATAGCTCAACAAGTGGATGGAGCTCACATGTACTGGTGCTGAGTCCGACCCACAGCCCTTTTCTGCATGTCCACATCTCATATCTATACTATCAAAAAACACAAAATGTTTGATAGTTTGGTAATAACACATTCCATAACTTTGCTTACATAGGCTACGTCACAAAAAACAACTTGATATGATCTTCTGGTTTCCCACAGCACACAAACTCTGCTCCTTGGCAAATATCCATAAACTGATATAGATTTTCCTATGAACAGTCTTTGTTAGGTGGCTAAAATATGTTTTGATACAGCAGTACAATGCTTATCATACAGTGACTATATGAATAAGTACCGTATACAACCCCACTTGAAACAAACCGTACAACAGCTAGGATGAAGTTGCTGATTTGAATCAATGTTGTTGCATCTATTCATGTAAACAAAAAGGATTACAAAATGCTTAAAGATAAGCTTCCATGACCCTGAGCGCCCAGTGTGTTTTTTCTTGTCATTGTTATGTAGTGCTACAACGACTTCTTTAGAAAAATAAAAAAAAACCTCATACAGTTTCTCATGGAGATGTGCCCGTTTGTTTTCCCAACAGCTTGTTTGAATCAACTATGTAAAGGTTAGTAATAAAATATTCGATTCCCTGCTGATTGTTCATAAAAGAAAATATCCTCTGGGTTTTGTGCTGTAGTCTGATGAGCCCTCTGTGAGTAGAGCGAAATGACCCAGAGAGGGTTAACATGAGCAGCGCTGTGTTCCCTCCTCCTGACATTGACTGAGCGCTAAACACACACACACACACACACACACACACACACACACACACACACACACACACACACACACACACTCAAAGGCACACACTTTCTCCACAGAGGCCAGCACAGAGCCAGAGAGGAGGGACTGTTTGCAGCTCTGAGAGCCAGCTGTCGTTCGCTCAGCGCTGGGTCTATTCTCCCCCTGACTCCCTCGTTCTCCACTGGCCTCATCCCTCCATGGGACTCCAGACCTGGCCGCCAAGCAACCCACCGCTGTCCTCCATGGCCTGCCTTGAAGTGGAGACCCCTTCCATCTGCAGGGGTAAATTCAAATCAGGTGCCTTTTGAACATTTTCCTTGTCTAACACGCGCATGCTTTTCATTGTTGTATTTATATGTTTTCCTATGCTAAACTTGTTCTAATGTTTACTAAAGCTGTCAGTTGGAGAAGAGGTTGTAGTGACGTAGACTCATCCCCAACAGGAAATGACAGGGCAAAAGTAAAGCTCATCACAATGAGTCATGCCATGCGTCGTTCTTGCAGGAGAGACTGTTGTGTTCTGATGGATCATGAATCAAAGTTTCTCTAGAAAAACGGTCACCGTCTGCGAAGGGGAACATGCAGTTTATACTGACTGTGTTTATATTGGCACTGTTGAACTACTATTATGGTTTTCTGTCACATTATATAAGCAACACCTGTAATGTTAGTACACACACTGAGCTTGATTCAGATGGAGTGCAATACAACGATATACTGCAGATCAAGATTCGTATCATTATTTGCATTTTTTATATTCTTTGTCTGCATCCATTAGCAGAAAAAGTGTCCTCGATTAGACCAGAAGTTGAGTAATGGTGACTTTGTTTTTGTTTTGAAAACGTAACATAGCTTTTTTTAATTGACAACCAATATTACTGCTTCTTTGAAGTAATATTTGATGAAAACTCCAGAGGGTCATGAGTGTATGTTTAAATTGTTTTTGATTTGGCATGATTTCTAAAATGATGGATGTCGTAATATGGCATAAGTGTTATCTTTTCCTGGTTTTAACGGTTGCATTACAGTAAAGTGACGTAATTACGTCTGGACTTACCAGATGTCTCCAGCTCTTCTGGTATTTGCCTTTACCCACTTAGTCACTATATCAACATTACTGATGAATATTTATCAGGAACCTCATTGTGTAAATATTTTTGTCATAAGCACCAATAGTTATCCCTATAACATTGCTGCGATATCAATATAAAGGTATTTGATCTAAATATTGTAATATTTAATAATCACATTGCCTAGCCATACTTTTATGATAGAGTAAGAAGATGTATAACATGGCACCAGTTCATAATACTATATAGGCTTAGTTTGTGTAAATTCCTCTCTGTCAGGGCCATCATGCAAGATTTTCAGGTTTATTAAAATCAACACATAATTCATGATCTGACTAATATTACTGTTTTTAAACAAACCCACCGCAGTTTGCCAACACAGAAATGCTCACTTATGGACTCACTTCCTTCTTTTTTTAAGACCTTTTGTTGAGGGAAAATTACAACAACTTACAAATCATCTTAGATTCATTGAGTGCCCATATCATCGTTTATTGCTGCAATACATTTTCGATTTAGATATATTTAAAATCATAATAAAGGTACATTTAACCTTTTATACATTTTTTATATAAAAATGACACTGCTTAAAGGAGCCATAGTATTCTAATGTTCAGGTCCATATTTGTATTTAGTGTCTCTACTGTGAAATGTTTTCATACTTTAATGTTCAAAAAGATCTTTATTTTTCTCATACTGCCTGTGCTGCAGCACCTCTTTTCACCCTCTGTCGGAAACCAGAGCCCAGTCTGATCTTATTGGTTAGCTGCCCGGCTCTGTTGTGACTGGTCAACCGCTTAGAGATGTCCCGCCTCTTAGCCTATCATGTACAATGTGTTAGAGTGCTAGCCAATAGAAATGAGTGATGTCACTATGTTACGGAAGTAAACAAAGGTGCATAATCGAGGCGTTTCAAGCAGGGGGGTCGAGTGTGTGGCACAGAAACTCAATCTGGGGGGAACTTTGGGATTTTAGCATTTGCAGACCATTTATATGCACAAAAACCTATACAACACACTACAGGAAAGGGGAAACCCCAAAGAGCATAATGGGGCCCCTTCAAGCTTTCCTGATTTTTAATGTCACAATATTAGATGTTCTCTACTCGATTGTTATGCCCAAAAGAATTCCTGATAACAATTAGAGAAAAACTGAAAAAGAAACGTTTGTGGGCAGGGCTTTGTAGGAGGTAGACAAAGCAAAAAAAGTAACAAACATCTATGTTTTAAAGAGGCGCCAGATTATTTGCATGACATAATGGTATTTTTATTTTAAACACTTTTATAATAGTATCACACTTCTACAGTATCACACTATCAGTTATTTAGGTTTATTTGTGCTTTGACGTACTGTTAACGTGACCTCCAAATAATCACTTTCTGAACATACCATACTGTACTTCATTTGTGTTCTCCTTCTTCAGTACAAGACAAGGTGTATGAATTATACAAGATGAACGTGCCTTACAGTACATGAGTTGTGACTCCATCATAGGAAAATGTATCAGAATTAGCCGCTGCACACTCAAATGACTTTGTGGATCTATGTAAACTCTATATTCGTGGTTTGACTTGGTCTTTGCTAAAATGGGATTGTGTTTAAAGTATTTGATATTTATAATAGTAAAGTCACCATAACCCAGTGTCACTCTGTTCCTAAACTAAATCTTAATCCGCGCGAGCAGTATCTGAAGCCACACCAAACAGTTTTTTTGGACTTTATTTTTACTGGAAAAACCCCCCCAGAAAAGTCAAATAAAATCAAAGTTCTGATGGGAGACCTCCAGGGATGATTTGCTGAGAACAACTTGGTCTGAGATTAGAGATTACATCAGTAGACAGAGATTTCAGCAGAGCTCTCTCTCTCTCTCTGTTTCTCCTCTGTTTACGCTCTGCTGGTGAGCAAGAGAGCGGAGCCGGTTTGCATCGTGGAGAGGTTAGCCAGGGTTCACTTTGAACACAACATGACACAAAATGAGTAGGGACCCCTAGGCATGAAGTGTACCCCCATACTGGCGCTCAAATTAAACTCTTTATTCTCTTGGAAGGAAGCTTTTGATGCTATTGATATGCAGCAATATGTGCTTATAAATCTTCTAGCCTGTGGCGCTTTTTCCAAGTTACAGTGGATATGAATATTGAGACAAATTGATGGCAATTCTTTTCTTTTTTTTTTTACAATCTCCTGGTATGATCTGTCTCAGGCCGCCTGGGTCTTTAATAGGAAACACAGCAGGCGGGGCGGGCACACTGTGTTCTCTGCCCCACAGTTGATGGGCTGCTGTGAGAGTGGTCTCAGCCTCCCACCCTTTGCCTCTGCACTTGTCACTCTGAGTTCCCTTGCCCACCAGTAGAAGCCAGTGAATGTCCCCTCAGCTCTCCGCGTACAACCGTAGACCCAACCCCCTTAACAACCCCTGAATTTCATGGTTCCCAGGCCTTGTTCTCACAGCTGCCCAGTTTATTTTTGCTAGAGTGAGTCACAGAGGCTTGTTCAGACGCAGCGCATTTCCCAGGAGAGTCGCAGCACGTCTGTGTGTGTTTGTGTGTGAGAGGGAGTAGCTGTTTCCCCTGAGCCACAGAATAGCTGTAGCAAAGCCGGGTTCACTTCACTACATTGGTTACGATGAAAGGTCTCATGTACCTCAACCCACCGCCTCATTCGTCGCCATCACCCACCTTCCCCTTCATGTTTTTTCTGCATAAAGTGGTGTTATTCTGCTGAAATAACATGTCCACGCTCACTTGTTTATAAATGTTTAAACTGGGATTTAACTACAGTTTATATTGACGGTGTGGGGCCTGCATGCAAGACTCTTATTTCTGCTGAAAGATAGTCAGTCTTTGATGTGCCTCTGCTCCTTGCTTATCCACCATAAGCAAGATTACATTTTCTAAACAATTTAACAAATACACATGACTCACTTTTTGCTGCCGTTATGACCATTGCCATTTTTGCTTATTACTGCAACTGCAGACATTAATCCCTCTCTTATCTGTGTGTATTCTGTACTGTAGATACTTTGTTTGACTTCTCTGTGTATTTGCATCCCAGTAAGAGATATTGACGCTCATTTGGAACTTTTTTTTCCTATCGCATTGCGCTGTCCTGAAGTAACTGTAGTAAAACTTGTGGGATAAACATCAGTTGAAACCATGCAGGAAGTGGATTGGATGTCAGTGGTGGTGAAGAGGGAATGCTCTCCGGCCTATGGGGTGGTTTATTGATTGAGAAATAATAAGCATTTTGTTTTATTTGAAGTCTGGCAGGTTTCACAGTTTATGGCAGAGATGGTTGTTAGTACTCAGCGGACTCGGCTCTGAATGGTTAAAGTTCAACTGTGACCTCTGTGTCTCTGCAGTCCTCCAGCTCTGTCTGCAGCAGAGGAGAAGTCGGG
The DNA here is from genome assembly GCF_949606895.1 of Notothenia rossii. Taxonomy (NCBI): domain Eukaryota; kingdom Metazoa; phylum Chordata; class Actinopteri; order Perciformes; family Nototheniidae; genus Notothenia; species Notothenia rossii. The sequence continues at coordinate 25,489,770 of NC_136906.1, forward strand.
AGCAGCTTGTGGAGCAAGGCATCATGCCGCGTGAGTTATCACATCACACACTAACAAAAGTTTCACCTGAAGAAATTAGTAGAGTCAGCAAGAAAGTTACCAATATGCCCAAAATCCAGAATTCCTTTCTCTCTCATAACAATTCTATACTTTCTGCAGTCATAATATTAGGGATACAAATTATCTGTTTACTTTACTGCATCTTAATCAACAAAACATCTTAGTTGCATTTGGGGGACACATTTGTAGTTCCATTAAAACAATTTGAGACCCATTTAAACGTCATAATGTTATTTGTAATTATGCACTGCAAAGTGTATTAACCACACCTGCTTTATTTGTCTTTATGCAATGGTTTAGAGTAGCATTATTTTGCACTTTAAGACAGTTGTTGTACTTTTTAATCCACTATTTCACTATTAAACTTCAATTACTTTAAATATTTAGATTAGGTCTATACAAATTACTGAACAGATAATTAATCAGGAATTTGTATATGGTAAGATTACCTTTATTATTCCCTTGATGTAATGCACAAGCAGTTTATATAAAAATCCTTATTTATCAGCTAAAATATCAAAGGGATGAGCACATTAATGCATAAATCATTATAATACATGTTTATATATTTATTTGCAATGAGCCAGCAAAATTATTACTTTTACTTTTTATAATTTAAAAACATGTTGATGCTTATGCTTTTGTAGTCTTTCTTGGTTTTCCTTATCAGAGAGTATTTATACAAAGTGGTAAAAAGTACTTTTACTCAAAAGATCTGAGTTCCTCGCCCACCACTGATATAAGGTGATAATGTTTGAGCTCACACAGGTCTATCAAAATGTTAAAAAGATTATTTTACACATCTAACCAATTTATTAGAGAAGTTCGGGATTTTAGAATTGTATAAGTTGCATAAAAACATTGTGTACGTCATGAATCAATATCTTATATATCCTTATCTAGACAGTGTAAAAGTGTATTGTCTCATTCAGACTGTTATTAATAGTCATGTTATTGTACTCCTGTAAACATAATTATGAAAGATATTTTCCACTTGTTAGAGTCTAAAATTAAACCGTTGGAAAAGTAGGCTTTAAAAAGTCTAATATTGGCTTCAATTTGATTTTATAGTTCCGAGATTTGATTCTCTACTCTTGTTATTGCAAATAAAATGTAATTTACTTTATCTCATGAATTAAGTGTTTCAATACCTCCATGCTGACTATCGTGCAAACTTACCAGCTTCATAAGATTAAGATGTCACTTCTAGCTAGATTATGACTGCTCTCAAAGTAATTATGGGACTTATTCTATTCATAGGGTATCATTTTCCTGCATGTTTGTGCTACTATATCAACAAGATTCTAATTAGTACTTAATTGAATTATATGTAAAAGCCCTAAAAAGCCTTGTATTTGACTTGAAACCAACAGAATTTACCACAATAAGCCATCAAGCAACAACCCAGTAGCACAACAGAAAGAAAGCACTCGTGCTTTACACCGTCCATCCTCTGATGAGACTGGAGTGGAGCAGGCTCAGTGCCCTGTGCTACTCCTAATAAAAGATAAGCTGAATAAGTGACAGAATCATGCTGAAAGCTGGAGAGGTAGAAAGAAAATAAGACAAAGCTCTTTCTCTTCGTCCTGTTTTCCATTGAGAGTCTCCTGCAGTCTCTGGCTCCGCTCGGCCCCATGAGTCAGCGCCTGAGCCCGCAGTGGAGGTCAGGGGCCCGGCCAAGCGTGGCCCTCGCTCAGACCTACGGCCATCCTCCACTAAAGCACTCTGCTGCTCCCACTTACAGGCTTATGCTAGGTATGCACTGAGGTTTAGGTGACGAGCAGGAATGTTTTGCTTTCCTCTCTGACACACTCCTAAGAGCACCTCTCCCACTCCAGCCAGTGTGTCTCCAAACAGTGCGGGTGATAGCAGAGGTGACTACTCAGAGCCAGACCCCGCTTAAAACAGGACAAGTTTATTCTGCCAGATCAAAAAGTCACTCTCTGCTTGAGTCAGTAAAGCTGGTATTTCCTGTTTGACTCCCATGGGCTCCTGCTTACTAATATCACACTCATGCAGTAGGACAGAGACAAGAACATGAAATGATGATCTTGAATATGAATAACAGGATGGACTGTCAAGGAAATGCTGACAACATATTAGAGATGGTGAAATTATGTTTATGTGACCTTTGTATGACACAAATGTTCTAAAGCATTCTGAATCAAATTATACATAGGGATATCTTTTTATTAAACAGACGGATATATTTACATTATATAGCAAATGCCCTTCCTTTTGTATTCCAGGCAGAATTCTACTGTCCTTGAGTTTACTGTGTATTATAAGTTGAGCTGAATATTAGCGCTTTATACCTTCAAGGTGTCGACCAAAATAACCCAGTCGCAACTTGAATCTTCCACACTCAAGCAATACCTCTTCAATCCATTCTGTACCAAGATCCCGAGAAGTATTTTTTTTCCTCGCAGCCAAACACTGCAAACGTTTTTTTATTTAATGCAACCATCGATTGGCCCCCTACCGTAAGCAGATTCAACCCATACTGACTCTGTTGATCTAGTGAAATAGTGAATGTTTATACATTTTGAACACTTCCAAAATGTATTTGTATAGCAAATAGGGGTGATGGTGGCATGTTGCTGCTGAAGTGGTATATGTACTGGTACTGTGTTATTTGAAACAATACCTGCCCTTTTACCGTCAAACGTTTATATTATATTTGCTGCTGAGCTGTGTCTAAATGTCAAAAGGACAACATGATTAATTACAGTATATCTAGCAGAGATGAAGCCTTGTGTACTGTGAAGGAGTGGACTTTGGTTGATTCAAAAGGCTTCCCTTAATCCATAACAAAGAGTAAATACAGTATATTCTGTACCTCGCATTATTCCACTTACAGTATGTTGTTACATTAACCTCCTTCTGTTGATTTGTAGTTCAATTACCAATCAATGGTTGCTATTCAAAATGAATAACTGCAATAAACACCCCAAAGTAAATGGCCTTGGGGAATAAAAAGGGGTCATAATCTAAAATGTTATTTCACCTTTTCACAGCCCTGAAAACACCTGCTGCTTTTCATGAGCAGATTCGCAGCCTGGAGAGAGCCAGGGTAAGACTAGTCAAACTGAAGCTACTGATCGTATTTGTCTAAATCTAGATGATAACCCCAAAATATGTGTTATTTATTTGTATTTTCTTACAGACTGGGAGCTTCCTAAAGCACAAACTGTGCAGGAGACCTGAGCGCTCTGAGCTGGTCCGTATGCACATACTGCAAGGTAATCTTCCCCTGTGAGCTCTTAATGGCTTCTAGATAACAGAGATGAATAAGGTGCTCATTCATCCAATGGCACCTACAATGGCTGTTTACATTTGTTTTACAAAGTTAAAACCAGATAAATGTCTTTGAAGTTAACATAGAAGTTATGTAGGTCGCCAGTGAGTCACTCGGACAAAGCAGTTAAAGGAAGACTTAAACCCAAAATAATAATTTAACTACTCACCATGTGTTGCCTTTAATTCTTAAAGAAAACTTTTTTTCATATAAATGAAGGAGTGACGGACAGAGACATTGTTGGCAGAATTGAAGTAAATAGAAGACCTTTTAAAAACTGCAAAACTAAATTAAAACTTTGGTTTACAAACTCTCACAAAACTCCACCACTAAAATCCAAGACTCATTCACTCAGTCGTATGATCTCTACTTTGCAAACACATGTCATTCTCTATTGACTATTTAAAATATTTTAAATAAACATTCTCACATTAATGCAAGTCCTGACGAGTAATGCGAAAAGGCGCTTGTGAAGTAGTGATCTTATGTCTGACTAAATTAACTTTGATGAAGTTTCACTTTTTGTGTGAGTTAGCAAACGGATGATTTGAATTTGAGTGAAAGCATTTAATGTAATTTGCTCAGTTAAAAAACGCTGTTTCCCTTTACAATGAAATGATTCCTTTGCGTTCCAATCCTAAAAGTAGTGGGTCATTGTCTGTAAGAATGTGGTATAGTTTAGCTGTTGTTAAACTTGTGTTCAACACTCGTCATAAAGGCATGTGAGAAAAAGGGTTCTTCAAGAACTCAAGATATTGAAATACAAGTGGTCATTTTGTGGGTAAAGCTTTCCTTTAAAAGTCTAACTGATGCTAGTCTTATCACAGCGAATGATTCTCTGTGTTTTCCCCAGAGACGCAGGCTGAAGCCTCGCTGCAGGCCACACAGCTGAAGCTGAAGAGGGCCCGGCTGGAGGATGATCTGAACGAGAAGCTGGCCCAGCGGCCGGGAGCCATGGAGCTGGTGGAGAAGAACATCCTGCCTGTGGACTCCGGTGTGGAAGAAGACGATGATGGTAGATACTCTGTATGATACATGATACAATGATACACTGTATCAGTATCATCCTCACTGTCAGCAGACCTGAGCCTTCCAGAGCGTGTTGTAGCCCTCTTTGGTGCCAAGCTCACCACCAACAGTTGTGTAACGGCCAGAGAGTTAACTTAAGCCAGCATTGCAGGCACATGTTTTAGCTGTTACTGGTGTTATTACACATGCTTGACAGATTAACGTCACATTTTTAACAAACATTCATTGAGCCCACTGGATGAAGCCTACTGACCTTGGTGATACCGTGGCTTTACCTCTAGTACCACCGTTAAGTTGACATTTTTGGTTATTAGTGAAGATATCCCAAAAACGTTTGGATAGATTGCCATGAAATTCAGCCCAGATGTTTACTTCACTCTTGGGACAAATCGTAAACACTTTGGTCATGAGCTGACTTTTCATCTAGCACCACCATAAGGGCCAAATATCAAGTAGCTCCTCTATATGTTAAGTACTAATTATCAAATGTTAATATGCATGTATGCTAATTACAATTGTGGAAATATTTTACATGCTTAAGATTAGCAGATGTCTTTGTTAGCTTCTTCAGCTCTTCTGTGTTGTCGTGTGTTCATTCAAGCGATGGCTTTTTTACTATTTAGTTATAACTCATAACTCAAGTTTTCTTTTATGAAAAAAAAAACTAACTTTCTTATAACAATTGGAATTTAAGTGGAGTGCCATAACCCAAAATCCAATGAGTTTCCTTTAAGTTTCCTTTAGTTAAGCTGTGGTTGCTAATGTTTGATTCTTGCCCCACAGGTGGTGAGGTAACCTGCTCTAAGCCAACAGACATCTACAACTTTGATGAGGACAGCAGCGATGCATTATCACCCCCACAGCCTGCCAGCCAAAAGTCTTCAAGCTCCACGTCTGCCTCTCCAAAGGAGCCTGGAGGGATTGAGGCCACTTCCACTTCCTCTAATTTAAACTCTCCAGTACAGGTACAACAATACAATGAACATTTACAATATATAAATTACAAACAACTATTAAAATAAAGGGAAGAAGCTTCTCATGTGTATTAGAGGCCCTATTATTTAATGTGGGGTTTTCCCTTCCTGTAGTGTGTTTTGTGCATGTAAATGGTCTGCAAAGGCTAAAATTACAAAGTCCTCCCCCGATGCCTGAACGCTTCCATTGATCTTCTTTGTTTACTTCCCTAACCTAGTGACATCACTGAAACACTGGCGCTTCTATTCTCTATTCTTATTTTATTATTCTATTCTCAGTCCAACACATTGTATGTTATATGCTAAGGGGAGGGACATCTCTAAGCGGTTGACCAATCACAACAGAGCCAGCCAGCTAACCAATCAGAGCAGACTGGGCTCTGGTTTCAGACAGAGGGTGAAATTAAGGGTGATTAAAATAGTACTGCTTTAAAGAAGGCTGTGGTAGCCAGTGGTATAATGTTTTACTTATGAGAAGACAATTCGAGACTTGATTTGAGGCAAATACAAGGAACTTTTAGTTTATCTTTAGCTCTATTATTTTTATTATAATTTAGCGGAATAGGAGTACCTCTGCGTCATGCTGATAAGATCTTAATCTGGCTAGTGTCTGTATTAGTTTTGGAAGTAAGTGAAAAGAAAGAAAGAAAGAATCAACTTCTTTTAAATACCATATCCCTTAATGATGGTGAAATAAAGTTCACTTTTTTAAGCCACCAACAAAAGTACATATATGTATGTAAAACCATTTCTTTCAATGTATTTCCTAAATAAACTAAACGTATTACATACCAGTCCAGGATGGAGAGTCGATTAAGGATTGTTTTTGAATTCTCTACATGTGTTGTATTGATTTGTTCTTTGGTCAAATTATTTTCTTTTTTCTTTGTTGATCCTGCCCCAGTATACGACATAACCACTAAATATAGCCTACGGAAAAAAATATTTTCAGAAGTCTAGTTTTTTTTCAAAGGCTGACATGCTGTTCACTGCCAAAGTCTGCCTCTTCAAATGTAAACATGGCTATTCTAGTCTGCGAGCCTTTAATTGTTTTGTCTAATGTTTTGTCAAAGAAAATCAGACTCAATGACAAGCATTAAAAATAAAACCTTCTTGCTGATGGTTTTCTTATACAAGTCATATAGAGGCATTACTATTGAAAACTCCTTTTATATATACATATGTTTTACTGTATCTAACAGACACGTTGTAATAAATGTGTAGACACATTTTGTTCTTGTGCGTGTTATATCATTCCAGTTGAGGTACTCTATCTTCTTGCTCAGGATGATGACTAACAGGCGTAGCGGCTTCACTGTTCTTACTGAGCGGATCATGTGGTTTCTCTCTGTCTCTTCTGTTCTTAGCGCTTCCCCCCCCCCTCCTAACACACAGTGCACATCAAACGCAGTCAGCCCTGTCTCCACGGGCGAGCGACAAAACCACCAACAAGCCTCTGCACCTCAGCCAATCACCAGCTCTGTCCCAAACATCGCCCCGGGGCCACTTCTTGTAAAGGTGAGCTGCAGTTTACCGAAAAGAAGAAGCTTTCCTTTTATTAAGGATGAGTTGAGTTAAGCTGTACATTAACCTGGAGTCTTTTTATATTTACACCCAGCCGACATGAAATTGACCTCAGTCACGGAGCTCAATTTGATTTATTGCCTGTTTTTGTTTTGTTTTTTGTTTTCTTTGGAAATGTGAAGAGTGTTGTCGGAAGACACACAGTCTGTGTTTTGCCATTTTTTAAAGTGACATCAGTTTTAGGGTGAACTGAAAGTCAGCATACAGCCAAGTTACTTCAAAGAACAACAGGGTCATTTAGCAAATCCTTAGGCTGGAGTCTCCTGAAATCAAAGGATGGGAGTGAGGCAGTAACGTTTATTGCATTTATCATAATCCGGTTATCCTCTGAGCATAGGGTGAACTCTGCCTCCCTTGGAATACCGAGGAGGAATGAGTTTGACAAATTAGAGGCCGGTTGCTTGCTTAACCCAGCTTGAGTTTCTGGTTTCATAGCAAGAACCTGCTGCTCCTGTGCCAAGCCATTTTCATGTGTATCCTGTAGCTGCAGGTGGTAAAACAATAAAGGTCACATTTACTACCCGTTTCCTCATCGTGCAGTTCTCATCGGGTGTCAGAACAATGTTCTACCTTAATGTTTCAAACTATAAAAGTCAGGTATCAGTTCCAAGTCTTGCAATGTTGGAACTGGCACTGCTTACTCTGTTACCTGATAAACTGGACTGAGATCAGTTCCAGGAATCAAATATCCTCCAGATGGTCCTCTCAGCTTTGACATGCTCCTTTTCTTCTGTCTTGTGTTCTGCAGCAAAGCTTAACCAAGCTACCCGGGGATAAAAGCCGCAGCAAAAAGAGCAAGGAGCCCAAACCGCGAGTGAAAAAGCTCAAGTACCATCAGTACATTCCCCCGGACCAGAAGCAGGATCTCAGTGAAGTTCTGATGGACTCGGCTTACGCCCGTCTGCTGGAGC